>NC_092732.1:4123756-4373023 GCF_047496885.1 Scyliorhinus torazame
GACCCTCTGACAGTGCGGCGCTCCCTCAGCACTGACCCTCCCACAGTGCGGCGCTCCCTCAGTACTGACCCTCTGACAGTGCGGCACTCCCTCAGTACTGACCCTCTGACAGTGCGGCGCTCCCTCAGTACTGACCCTCTGACAGTGCGGCACTCCCTCAGTACTGACACTCTGACAGTGCGGCGCTCCCTCAGTACTGACCCTCTGACAGTGCGGAGCTCCCTCAGTACTGACCCTCCCACAGTGCGGAGCTCCCTCAGTACTGACCCTCCCACAGTGCGGTGCTCCCTCAGTACTGACCCTCCCTCAGTGCGGCGCTCCCTCAGTACTGACCCTCTGACAGTGCGGCACTCCCTCAGTACTGACCCTCTGACAGTGCGGCACTCCCTCAGTACTGACCCGCTGACAGTGCGGCACTCCCTCAGTACTGACCCTCTGACAGTGCAGCGCTCCCTTAGTACTGACCCTCTGACAGTGCGGCACTCCCTCAGTACTGATCCTCTGACAGTGCGGTGCTCCCTCAGTACTGACCCTCTGACAGTGCGGCGCTCCCTCAGTACTGACCCTCTGACAGTGCGGCGCTCCCTCAGTACTGACCCTCTGACAGTGCGGCACTCCCTCAGTACTGACCCTCTGACAGTGCGGCGCTCCCTCAGTACTGACCCTCTGACAGTGCGGCACTCCCTCAGTACTGATCCTCTGACAGTGCGGCACTCCCTCAGTACTGACCCTCCCACAGTGCGGCACTCCCTCAGTACTGATCCTCTGACAGTGCGGTGCTCCCTCAGTACTGACCCTCCCAGAGTGCGGCGCTCCCTCAGTACTGACCCTCTGACAGTGCGGCGCTCCCTCAGTACTGACCCTCTGACAGTGCGGCACTCCCTCAGTACTGACCCTCTGACAGGGCAGCACTCCCTCAGTACTGACCCTCTGACAGTGCAGCACTCCCTCAGTACTGACCCTCCCACAGTGCGGTGCTCCCTCAGTACTGACCCTCTGACAGTGCAGCACTCCCTCAGTACTGACCCTCTGACAGTGCAGCACTCCCTCAGTACTGACACTCTGACAGTGCAGCACTCCCTCAGTACTGACCCTCCCACAGTGCAGCACTCCCTCAGTACTGACCCTCCCACAGTGCGGCTCTCCCTCAGTACTGACCCTCTGACAGTGCGGCGCTCCCTCAGTACTGACCCTCCCACAGTGCGGTGCCCCCTCAGTACTGACCCTCTGACAGTGCGGCACTCCCTCAGTACTGACCCTCCCACAGTGCAGCACTCCCTCAGTACTGACCCTCTGACAGTGCGGCGCTCCCTCAGTACTGACCCTCCCACAGTGCGGCACTCCCTCAGTACTGACCCTCCCACAGTGCGGCTCTCCCTCAGTACTGACCCTCTGACAGTGCGGCGCTCCCTCAGTACTGACCCTCCCACAGTGCGGTGCTCCCTCAGTACTGACCCTCCGACAGTGCGGCGCTCCCTCAGTACTGACCCTCCGACAGTGCGGCACTCCCTCAGTACTGACCCTCCGACAGTGCGGCGCTCCCTCAGTACTGACCCTCCGACCGTGCGGCACTCCCTCAGTACTGACCCTCTGACAGTGCGGCGCTCCCTCAGTACTGACCCTCCGACCGTGCGGCACTCCCTCAGTACTGACCCTCCCACAGTGCAGCACTCCCTCAGTACTGACCCTCTGACAGTGCGGCGCTCCCTCAGCACTGACCCTCTGACAGTGCGGCACTCCCTCAGTACTGACCCTCTGACAGTGCAGAGCTCACTCAGCACTGACCCTCCCACAGTGCGGCGCTCCCTCAGTACTGACCCTCCCACAGTGCAGCACTCCCTCAGTACTGACCCTCTGACAGTGCAGAGCTCACTCAGCACTGACCCTCCCACAGTGCGGCACCCCCTCAGTACTGACCCTCTGACAGTGCGGCGCTCCCTCAGTACTGACCCTCTGACAGTGCGGCACTCCCTCAGTACTGACCCTCCCACAATGCGGCACTCCCTCAGTACTGACCCTCTGACAGTGCGGCGCTCCCTCAGTACTGACCCTCTGACAGTGCGGCACTCCCTCAGTACTGACCCTCTGACAGTGCGGGCGCTCCCTCAGTACTGACCCTCCCACAGTGCGGCGCTCCCTCAGTACTGACCCTCTGACAGTGCGGCACTCCCTCAGTACTGACCCTCCCACAATGCGGCACTCCCTCAGTACTGACCCTCTGACAGTGCAGCACTCCCTCAGTACTGACCCTCCCACAATGCGGCACTCCCTCAGCACTGACCCTCTGACAGTGCGGCGCTCCCTCAGTACTGACCCTCCCACAGTGCGGCACTCCCTCAGTACTGACCCTCTGACAGTGCGGCGCTCCCTCAGTACTGACCCTCTGACAGTGCAGCACTCCCTCAGTACTGACCCTCCCACAGTGCGGCACTCCCTCAGTACTGACCCTCTGACAGTGCGGCACTCCCTCAGTACTGACCCTCTGACAGTGCGGCACTCCCTCAGTACTGACCCTCTGACAGTGCAGCACTCCCTCAGTACTGACCCTCTGACAGTGCAGCACTCCCTCAGTACTGACCCTCTGACAGTGCGGCGCTCCCTCAGTACTGAACCTCTGACAGTGCGGCGCTCCCTCAGTACTGACCCTCTGAGAGTGCGGCGCTCCCTCAGTACTGACCCTCCCACAGTGCGGCGCTCCCTCAGTACTGACCCTCCCACAGTGCGGCACTCCCTCAGTACTGACCCTCTGAGAGTGCGGCGCTCCCTCAGTACTGACCCTCCCACAGTGCAGCACTCCCTCAGTACTGACCCTCCCACAGTGCTGCGCTCCCTCAGTACTGACCCTCTGACAGTGCGGCGCTCCCTCAGTACTGACCCTCTGACAGTGCGGCGCTCCCTCAGTACTGACCCTCCCACAGTGCAGAGCTCCCTCAGCACTGACCCTCCCACAGTGCGGCACTCCCTCAGTACTGACCCTCCGACAGTGCGGCGCTCCCTCAGTACTGACCCTCCCACAGTGCGGCACTCCCCTCAGTACTGACCCTCCCACAGTGCAGAGCTCACTCAGCACTGACCCTCCCACAGTGCGGCACCCCCTCAGTACTGACCCTCCGACAGTGCGGCACTCCCTCACTACTGACACTCCCACAGTGTGGAGCTCCCCCAGTACTGACCCTCTGACAGTGCGGCGCTCCCTCAGTACTGACCCTCTGACAGTGCGGCGCTCCCTCAGCACTGACCCTCTGACAGTGCGGCGCTCCCTCAGTACTGACCCTCTGACAGTGCAGAGCTCCCTCAGTACTGACCCTCCCACAGTGCAGAGCTCCCTCAGCACTGACCCTACCACAGTGCGGCGCTCCCTCAGTACTGACCCTCCCACAGTGCGGCACTCCCTCAGTACTGACCCTCCCACAGTGCAGAGCTCACTCAGCACTGACCCTCCCACAGTGCGGCGCTCCCTCACTACTGACACTCCCACAGTGCGGCGCTCCCTCAGTACTGACCCTCCGACAGTGCGGCACTCCCTCACTACTGACACTCCCACAGTGCGGAGCTCCCTCAGTACTGACCCTCTGACAGTGCGGCGCTCCCTCAGCACTGACCCTCCGACAGTGCAGAGCTCCCTCAGCACTGACCCTCCCACAGTGCGGCGCTCCCTCAGTACTGACCCTCCGACAGTGCGGCACTCCCTCACTACTGACACTCCCACAGTGCGGAGCTCCCTCAGTACTGACCCTCTGACAGTGCGGCGCTCCCTCACTACTGACCCTCTGACAGTGCGGCACTCCCTCAGCACTGACCCTCCGACAGTGCGGCTCTCCCTCAGTACTGACCCTCTGACAGTGCAGAGCTCCCTCACTACTGACCCTCCCACAGTGCGGCGCTCCCTCAGTACTGACCCTCTGACAGTGCGGCGCTCCCTCAGTACTGACCCTCCCACAGTGCAGAGCTCCCTCAGCACTGACCCTCCCACAGTGCGGCGCTCCCTCAGTACTGACCCTCCCACAGTGCAGCACTCCTTCAGTAGTGACCATCTGACAGTGCGGCGCTCCCTCAGTACTGACCCTCCCACAGTGCGGCGTTCCCTCAGTACTGACCCTCTGACAGTGCGGCACTCCCTCAGTACTGACCCTCTGACAGTGCGGCACTCCCTCAGTACTGACCCTCTGACAGTGCGGCACTCCCTCAGCACTGACCCTCTGACAGTGCGGCACTCCCTCAGCACTGACCCTCTGACAGTGCGGCACTCCCTCAGCACTGACCCTCTGACAGTGCGGCACTCCCTCAGTACTGACCCTTTGACAGTGCGGCGCTCCCTCAGTACTGACCCTCCCACAGTGCGGCGCTCCCTCAGTACTGACCCTCCGACAGTGCAGAGCTCCCTCAGCACTGACCCTCCCACAGTGCGGCGCTCCCTCAGTACTGACCCTCCCACAGTGCGGCACTCCCTCAGTACTGACCCTCCCACAGTGCAGAGCTCACTCAGCACTGACCCTCCCACAGTGCGGCACCCCCTCAGTACTGACCCTCCGACAGTGAGGCACTCCCTCACTACTGACACTCCCACAGTGCGGAGCTCCCTCAGTACTGACCCTCTGACAGTGCGGCACTCCCTCAGTACTGACCCTCCCACAATGCGGCACTCCCTCAGTACTGACCCTCTGACAGTGCAGAGCTCCCTCAGTACTGACCCTCTGACAGTGCGGCGCTGCCTCAGTACTGACCCTCCCACAGTGCAGAGCTCCCTCAGCACTGACCCTCCCACAGTGCGGCGCTCCCTCAGTACTGACCCTCCCACAGTGCGGCACTCCCTCAGTACTGACCCTCCGACAGTGCGGCACTCCCTCACTACTGACACTCCCACAGTGCGGAGCTCCCTCAGTACTGACCCTCTGACAGTGCGGCGCTCCCTCAGCACTGACCCTCCGACAGTGCAGAGCTCCCTCAGCACTGACCCTCCCACAGTGCGGCGCTCCCTCAGTACTGACCCTCCGACAGTGCGGCACTCCCTCACTACTGACACTCCCACAGTGCGGAGCTCCCTCAGTACTGACCCTCTGACAGTGCGGCGCTCCCTCAGTACTGACCCTCTGACAGTGCGGCACTCCCTCAGCACTGACCCTCCCACAGTGCGGCCCTCCCTCAGCACTGACCCTCTGACCTCGCAGGGTCAGGGACAGGACCTCGCAGGGTCAGGGACAGGACCTCGCAGGGTCAGAGGTCAGGGACAGGCATGTGCAGGGTCAGAGGTCAGGGACAGGCCCTCGCAGGTTCAGAGGTCAGGGACAGGCCCACACAGGATCAAAGGTCAGGGACAGGCCCGTGCAGGGTCAGAGGTCAGGGACAGGCCCGAGCAGGGTCAGAGGTCAGGGACAGGCCCTCGCAGGTTCAGAGGTCAGGGACAGGCATGTGCAGGGTCAGAGGTCAGGGATAGGCCCGAGCAGGGTCAGAGGTCAGGGACAGGCCCTTGCAGGTTCAGAGGTCAGGGACAGGCCCACACAGGATCAGAGGTCAGGGACAGGCCCTCGCAGGTTCAGAGGTCAGGGACAGGCCCTCGCAGGTTCAGAGGTCAGGGACAGGCCCACTCAGGATCAGAGGTCAGGGAAAGGCCCGCGCAGGGTCAGATGTCAGGGACAGGCCCGTGCAGGGTCAGAGGTCAGTACAGGCCCGCGCAGGGTCAGAGGTCAGGGACAGGACAACGCAGGGTCAGAGGTCAGGGACAGGACAGTGCAGGGTCAGAGGTCAGGGACAGGCCTGTGCAGGGTCAGTGGTCAAGGACAGGCCCGTGCAGGGTCAGAGGTCAAGGACAGGCCTGCATCGGGTCAGAGGTCAGGGACAGGCCCGTGCAGGATCAGAGGTCAGGGAAAGGCCGTCAATCACACTAACCCCGTCCTGCCTATCGATGCAACGTCTCGTCCAACAGTGCGGCGCTCCCTCAGTACTGACTCTCCCACAATGCGGAGCTCCCACAGTACTGACCCTCTGACAGTGCAGCACTCCCTCAGTACTGACCCTCCCACAGTGCAGCACTCCCTCAGTACTGACCCTCCCACAGTGCTGCACTCCCTCAGTACTGACCCTCCGACAGTGCGGCACTCCCTCAGTACTGACCCTCCCACAGTGCGGCGCTCCCTCAGTACTGACCCTCCCACAGTGCGGCGCTCCCTCAGTACTGACCCTCCCACAGTGCGGAGCTCCCTCAGTACTGACCCTCTGACTGTGCGGCGCTCCCTCAGTACTGACCCTCCGACAGTGCGGCACTCCCTCAGTACTGACCCTCCGACAGTGCGGCACTCCCTCAGTACTGACCCTCTGACAGTGCGGCGCTCCCTCAGTACTGACCCTCCGACAGTGCGGCACTCCCTCAGTACTGACCCTCCGACAGTGCGGCACTCCCTCAGTACTGACCCTCCGACAGTGCGACACTCCCTCAGTACTGACCCTCCCACAGTGCAGCACTCCCTCAGTACTGACCCTCCCACAGTGCGGCGCTCCCTCAGTACTGACCCTCCGACAGTGCGGCACTCCCTCAGTACTGACCCTCTGACAGTGCGGTGCTTCCTCAGTACTGACCCTCCCACAGTTCAGGCCAATCTGTATGCCATGACCTGGATGGACCCCCTCCCCCACCCCCTATCTAACGACCTGCTGACCTGGAACTGGACCCCAGCGAGCAGTCACATGGGCTGCGGTCAGTGCTTGTCCACGCCCCCCGCCCTCCCCCGGGCAGGGGGGTCTCCCGGGCCATCAGGGGCCATTGGGTGGTCAGGGGCAGGGCATGGTTTCGCCCTCCTGCCCTCCCGCTGGGACCTTGGCACGGACAGGCTGGCACTGCCAAGTATCAGGGCGTAATGGGCCGCGCCAGCGAAAGGAGAAAGGACAGATGGGAAAACCCTTTCAAAATGGCCACCGCTGATGACAATAATTCTCAGTGTGTCCTTGACCGGGGAGGGGGGGGGAAACTCCCCAGGGCTCCACAGAGTGCCGAAGCGTGCTTAGATAGCATTGGAAAACCCTCAATAGCGGCAGCGGGGAACTCCCAGATAATCCCACCACGAATGACACTGAGAAAGGATTCGCTCAGCTCGGGCCCGTGGAGTGTTTAAACGGTTAGGGGTACACTCGCTGAAGGACACGTTCTGCTGCTGGGGCTTTACAGGATCAGAAACATTCCTGGATTCCAGCCCTCTCCCAGAATAGCCACCACCAATAAACAGCAATCTGCGGAATGTCAAACAATCTCACCCGCCCTGAACCCTCCACCCAGCACTCCCACACAGCGGGAACAATAAACAACAGATATCTTCACATCGAACCCCGTGCTGCCCCTGTCCTGGGAGTGTTTGATGGGGACAGTGTAGAGGGAGCTTTACTCTGTATCTAACCCCGTGCTGTACCTGTCCTGGGAGTGTTTGATGGGGACAGTGTAGAGGGAGCTTTACTCTGTATCTAACCCCGTGCTGTACCTGTCCTGGGAGTGTTTGATGGGGACAGTGTAGAGGGAGCTTTACTCTGTATCTAACCCCGTGCTATACCTGTCCTGGGCGTGTTTGATGGAGACAGTGTAGAGGGAGCTTTATTCTGTATCTAACCCCATGCTGTACCTGTCCTGGGAGTGTTTGATGGGGACAGTGTAGAGGGAGCTTTACTCTGTATCTAACCCCGTGCTGTACCTGTCCTGGGAGTGTTTGATGGAGACAGTGTAGAGGGAGCTTTACTCTGTATCTTACCCCGTGCTGTACCTGTCCTGGGAGTGTTTGATGGAGACAGTGTAGAGGGAGCATTACTCTGTATCTAACCCCGTGCTGTACCTGTCCTGGGAGTGTTTGATGGGGACAGGGTAGAGGGAGCTTTACTCTGTATCTACCCCCGTGCTGTACCTGTCCTGGGACTGTTTGATGGAGACAGTGTAGAGGGAGCTTTACTCTGTATCTAACCCCGTGCTGCCCCTGCCCTGGGAGTGTTTGATGGAGACAGTGTAGAGGGAGCTTTACTCTGTATCTAACCCCGTGCTGTACCTGTCCTGGGAGTGTTTGATGGGGTCAGTGTCGAGGGAGCTTTACTCTGTATCTAAACCCGTGCTGTACCTGTCCTTGGCGTGTTTGATGGAGACAGTGTAGAGGGAGCTTTATTCTGTATCTAACCCCATGCTGTACCTGTCCTGGGAGTGTTTGATGGAGACAGTGTAGAGGGAGCTTTACTCTGTATCTAACCCCGTGCTGTACCTGTCCTGGGAGTGTTTGATGGGGACAGTGTAGAGGGAGCTTTACTCTGTATGTAACCCCGTGCTGTACCTGTCCTGGGAGTGTTTGATGGGGACAGGGTAGAGGGAGCTTTACTCTGTATCTACCCCCGTGCTGTACCTGTCCTGGGACTGTTTGATGGAGACAGTGTAGAGGGAGCTTTACTCTGTATCTAACCCCGTGCTGTACCTGTCCTGGGAGTGTTTGATGGAGACAGTGTAGAGGGAGCTTTATTCTGTATCTAACCCCATGCTGTACCTGTCCTGGGAGTGTTTGATGGAGACAGTGTAGAGGGAGCATTACTCTGTATCTAACCCCGTGCTGTACCTGTCCTGGGAGTGTTTGATGGGAACAGGTTAGAGGGAGCTTTACTCTGTATCTAACCCTGTGCTGTACATGTCCTGGGAGTGTTTGATGGGGACAGTGTAGAGGGAGCTTTACTCTGTATCTAACCCTGTGCTGTACATGTCCTGGGAGTGTTTGATGGGGACAGTGTAGAGGGAGCTTTACTCTGTATCTAACCCCGTGCTGTACCTGTCCTGGGAGTGTTTGATGGGGACAGCGTAGAGGGAGCTTTACTCTGTATCTAACCCCGTGCTGTACCTGTCTTGGGAGTGTTTGATGGGAACAGTGTAGAGGGAGCTTTACTCTGTATCTAACCCCGTGCTGTACCTGTCCTGGGAGTGCTGATGGGAACAGTGTAGAGGGAGCTTTACTCTGTATCTAACCCCGTGCTGTACCTGTCCTGGGAGTGTTTGATGGGGACAGTGTAGAGGGAGTTTTACTCTGTATCTAACCCCGTGCTGTACCTGTCCTGGGAGTGTTTGATGGAGACAGTGTAGAGGAAGCTTTCTTCAGTATCTAAAACCGTGCTGTAGCTGTCCTGGGAGTGTTTGATGGGGACAGTGCAGAGGGAGCTTTACTCTGTATCTAACCCCGTGCTGTACCTGTCCTGGGAGTGTTTGATGGGGACAGTGTAGAGGGAGCTTTACTCTGTATCTAACCCCGTGCTGTACTTGTCCTGGGAGTTTTTGATGGGAACAGTGTAGAGGGAGCTTTACTCTGTATCTAACCCCGTGCTGTACCTGTCCTGAGAGTGTTTGATGGGGACAGTGTAGAGGGAGCTTTACTCTGTATCTAACCCCGTGCTGTACCTGTCCTGGGAGTGTTTGATGGGGACAGTGTAGAGGGAGCTTTAATCTGTATCTAACACCGTGCTGTACCTGTCCTGGGAGTGTTTGATGGGGACAGTGTAGAGGGAGCTTTACTCTGTATCTAACCCCGTGCTGTACCTGTCCTGGGAGTGTTTGATGGGGACAGTGTGGAGGGAGCTTTACTCTGTATCTAACACCGTGCTGTACCTGTCCTGGGAGTGTTTGATGGGGACAGTGTGGAGGGAGCTTTACTCTGTATCTAACCCCGTGCTGTACCTGTCCTGGGAGTGTTTGATGGAGACAGTGTAGAGGGAGCTTTACTCTGTATCTAACCCCGTGCTGTACCTGTCCTGGGAGTGTTTGATGGGGACAGTGTAGAGGGAGCATTACCCTGTATCTAACCCTGTGCTGTACCTGTCCTGGGAGTGTTTGATTGGGACAGTGTAGAGGGAGCTTTATTCTGTATCTAACCACGTGCTGTACCTGTCCTGGGAGTGTTTGATGGGGACAGTGTAGAGGGAGCTTTACTCTGTATCTAAACCCGTGCTGTACCTGTCCTGGGAGTGTTTGATGGGGACAGTGTAGAGGGAGCTTTATTCTGTATCTAACCCCGTGCTGTACCTGTCCTGGGAGTGTTTGATGGGGACAGCGTAGAGGGAGCTTTACTCTGTATCTAACCCCGTGCTGTACCTGTCCTGGGAGTGTTTGATGGGAACAGTGTAGAGGGAGCTTTACTCTGTATCTAACCCCGTGCTGTACCTGTCCTGGGACTGTTTGATGGGAACAGTGTAGAGGGAGCTTTACTCTGTATCTAACCCCGTGCTGTACCTGTCCTGGGAGTTTTTGATGGGAACAGTGTAGAGGGAGCTTTACTCTGTACCTTACCCCGTGCTGTACCTGTCCTGAGAGTGTTTGATGGGGACAGTGTAGAGGGAGCTTTACTCTGTATCTAACCCCGTGCTGTACCTATCCTGGGAGTGTTTAATGGGGACAGTGTAGAGGGAGCTTTACTCTGTATCTAACCCCGTGCTGTACCTGTCCTGGGAGTGTTTAATGGGGACAGTGTGGAGGGAGATTTCCTCTGTATCTAACCCCGTGCTGTACCTGTCCCGGGAGTGTTTGATGTGGACAGTGTCGAGGGAGCTTTACTCTGTATCTAACCCCGTGCTGTACCTGTCCTGGGACTGTTTGATGGAGACAGTGTAGAGGGAGCTTTACTCTGTATCTAACCCCGTGCTGTACCTGTCCTGGGAGTGTTTGATGGAGACAGTGTAGAGGGAGCTTTACTCTGTATCTAACCCCGTGCTGTACCTGTCCTGGGAGTGTTTGATGGGGACAGTGTAGAGGGAGCTTTACTCTGTATCTAACCCCGTGCTGTACCTGTCCTGGGAGTGTTTGATGGGGACAGTGTAGAGGGAGCTTTACTCTGTATCTAACCCCGTGCTGTACCTGTCCTGGGGATGTTTGATGGGGACAGTGTAGAGGGAGCTTTACTCTGTATCTAACCCCGTGCTGTACCTGTCCTGGGAGTGTTTGATGGGGACAGTGTAGAGGGAGCTTTACTCTGTATCTAACCCCGTGCTGTACCTGTCCTGGGAGTGTTCGATGGGGACAGTGTAGAGGGAGCTTTACTCTGTATCTAACCCCGTGCTGTACCTGTCCTGGGAGTGTTTGATGGGGACAGTATAGAGGGAGCTTTACTCTGTATCTAACCTCGTGCTGTACCTGTCCTGGGAGTGTTTGATGGGGACAGTGTAGAGGGAGCTTTACTCTGTATCTAACCCCGTGCTGTACCTGTCCTGGGAGTGTTTGATGGGGACAGTGTAGAGGGAGCTTTACTCTGTATCTAACCTCGTGCTTTACCTGCCCTGGGAGTGTTTGATGGGGACAGTGGAGAGGGAGCTTTACTCTGTATCTAACCCTGTGCTGTACCTGTCCTGGGAGTGTTTGATGGGAACAGTGTAGAGGGAGCTTTACTCTGTATCTAACCCCGTGCTGTACCTGTCCTGGGAGTGTTTGTTGGGGACAGTGTAGAGGGAGCTTTACTCTGTATCTAACCCTGTGCTGTACCTGTCCTGGGAGTGTTTGATGGGGACAGTGTAGAGGGAGATTTACTCTGTATCTAACCTCGTGCTGTTCCTGTCCTGGGAGTGTTTGATGGGAACAGTGTAGAGGGAGCTTTACTCTGTATCTAACCCCGTGCTGTACCTGTCCTGGGAGTGTTTGTTGGGGACAGTGTAGAGGGAGCTTTACTCTGTATCTAACCCCGTGCTGTATCTGTCCTGGGAGTGTTTGATGGGGACAGTGTAGAGGGAGCTTTACTCTGTATCTAACCCCGTGCTGTACCTGTCCTGGGAGTGTTTGTTGGGGACAGTGTAGAGGGATTTAACTGGGGCAGTGCTCGTGGTCGTTTCCAAGCAGGCCTGACAGGCTAGTATGAACTGGCTGACATTATGTACCCTGAGAAGCCCACAACAAGTCAGGAACATGGGGATACAATCGCTCCCACCGGTCAGTGCTGTGCGGGCACATGTCATGACACACGGTTCAATGCCCCCCCTCCATCTCCCCCGCCACCAATGCCCCACCTCGCCTCGGGGCCGTAACCCCGTGGATTCGAGTCCCCCTCCCCAGAGACCCAGGCCCCTAATCCAGACCGAAGCTCCCAGCGCCAGTACTGCGTGAGTGCCACCATGTTCACTCTCACGGGGGGGACTACAAGGTTTGGGGGTTGGGAGGGTGCTGTCGGGGGTGGGAGGGGACGGGGAATTGGTGATCGATCTCACCATGGGCTTTGTAAGAGTACGGGTTCCCGTGGTGAGCGAGCGGGGTCTGCCCAGCTGGGACGAGTTAGCGGGACGTTTAAATGGAGCTTTTCTCTGCGGGCCTGCTGGAAGAGCCAATGAACCAGGGCCTCGCTAAGGTGGGGTGCAAAAGATCGCCCCGCCGCTAAATAGGGGTGACGGTGAGGCCTGGGGCCTAATATTTATTCCTCAACCCACATCACTGACAAGAACGGATGATCTGGTTCATTATCGCGCAGCTATTCATGGGATCGAGCTGTGCACCCTGTTGGCTGCCTGGTTTCCTCCGTTACAATGGCAACTTTGCCTCAAAAATCAACATTCTATTGGCTGTTGAAGGCTTTGTGGGGGTGCGGGGAAGGGGGTGCGGCCCGAGGCAGTGAAATGCGCCTCCCTCGACCAGCCTGAGCGTCCTCCACTCAGCATTGCTGGTGGAGCACCCGGAGGTGAGGACCGAAGGCGATGCCTTTTGCGGTCGACTAGCATGCTTTTGCTTTCCATTCATGGAAGGGATGTGGGCCTCGCCGGCTGGGGCCCGCCGGCATGGGCCATCCCTAATTACCCCTGTGAGAAGGCCGTTGGCTCTCGAGGAATCGGGGGCCTGTCATGGTTGAGGTGGGCCGAGGGGCCTGGGGGGGTGGGGGGTGGGGGGGCAGGGAGCGGGGGGGGGGGGGCAGGGAGTGAGCGGAAAATTGGAATAGGTGCGCGGCGAAATCAATGTAAAAACGTGTTCATTGCGCCTCAAACTGAGAAGCCTAAGTTGTAGGCCCGAACTGGCAAGATTTATTAAGTTTGGCCCAGAATGGAACTCCTTCAGGGAACCGCAGGCCAAGGCTGACTTGCGGACTAGGCCGGGCCTGAACTCTCGGGGTTAATGTCATCAAGTCAGCTGCTAAAGTCAACAGTTAGTCTGTGCCGGGGACCAGGATGGATTCCAGGCCAGGGACGTCACACACTGCTGCTTTCACATCCTCTCCAAACTGTTTGTGGAAGCTGCGAGTGGGGCAGTCAGCAGCTCGCTGTCCCTGGCCCAGACACACTAACTTCAAACATCTGCGGTCAAGGAGGCAGAGAAACTGGGCCAGACACAGCGAGGGTGTGAAAGGCAGCATTGTGCTGGGCACGGGACAGCTGCAGTTCCAATGAGAGAAAGGAGGGGAGGAAGAGGGAGGGAGAGAGAGAAAGGAGAGGGAGAGAAATGGGAGACGGAAAGCGGGCGAGGGAGTTAGTGAGGGGGGAGTGGGAGGGAGAGAGGAGACGGGGAGAGAGAGGGAGAGAGGGGGAGGGAGTGAGAGAGAGGGAGGGAAAGGGAAAGAGGGAGACAGGGAAAGAGAGAGCGAGAGCTGGAGGGAGCGAGATGGAGGGAGAGAGAGAGAGCGGGAGAGAAGAAGGGGGAGAGTGAGAGAGGGGTGGAGAGAGGAAGAGAGAAAGGGGGAGAGATGGAGGTGGAAGCAGCGAGACGAAGAGAGTGAGAGAGAGGGAATGAGGGAGAGAGGGAGGTGGGGAAGAGAAGGAGGGGGAGAGGAAAAGAGAGCGAGAGCTGGAGGGAGCGAGACAGAGGGAGAGGGAGAGAGCGGGAGGAAGGGGGAGAGGCAGGGAGGAAAATAGAGGGAGAGATGGAGATGGAAGGAGCGAGACGGAAAGAGTGAGAGAGAGGGAAGGAGGGAGGGAGGGAGGGGGAAGAGAAGGAGGGAGAGAGAGAGGGAGGGAGAGAGGGAGGATGGAGAAAGAGGGAGAGGCAGAGAAAGAGACACAGAGGGGGCAGGGCGAGGGTAGGACAGGGTGATAGAGAGGAAGGGAGAGAGAGAGAAACAGGAGAGAGAGAAAGGAAGGGGAGAGTGGGATGGAGAGAGAGGGGGAGGGTGCAAGTTAAACGAGTGGGAGTAATGACATGAGAATGTATACACGGAAAGAGAGCTACAATTGGGCTTATTTGATATATATATAGATCCTGAAACATGCAATGCCAGAGAGACAGAGAGAGAGAGGGAGAGGTGGGGGAGGGGAGTGGCATCTGGTCAGGAAGCTGGTAGCAGTTACACTCAGAGCCTCAACTGAATAAACATCAGGTGAAAATGCGTTCCAGAGTTGTCTGGGAAACTAAAGTCAGCCAGTGAGATGACTGGAAGCTCACATTCAAAACATTCAAACACATTGGCTGACAGCCGAGTGGGCCGAGCAGGCCCGGGTTTAACTTCGGGCCTAGGCCCGGAGGTCAGAGTTCACTGGGCCCACAATCCTTGCCAAACCGAGGCCTCCCGAGCTGGAGTCGAGAGGCCCGGTTGCCGGGTGGGGTGCTGTCGGCCCCACGCACCCCCCCCCCCCGCCTCCCACCCCCCCGGTCTGTTGGCCAGCCCGCCTGCTGGGTTCACCGACTGGGGTCAGAGTTGGAATCTAACACGGCCGCTAGCCCCCGATCAAACTTCCCATTTAAATTCCAGTCCTGCAAGGTGACCCTCAGCAGAAAGAGGTTCCCTCGAACCTGAGGGTCGGCACACACCAGGATCCCCCCCCACACATACCCCTGGAGTATTGTGGACGGTGCAGGTCTCCTGATTGAAGGAAAGGTGTCGGTGGCCGTTCAGAGAAGGTTTCCCAGACTAACACCGGGAACGGGAGGGTTGTCTATGAGGAAAGGTCGGAGAGGTCAGGCTTGTCTCCGCTGGAGTTTCGAAGAGTGAGAGGCGACTCGATCGAAACCTTTAGGATCCTGAGGGGGGTTATTGACGGGGTCGGTGTGGAGAGGATGTTTCCTCTTGTGGGAGAATCGAGTACTCGGGGGTCACTGTTTAAAAATAAAGGGGTCGCCCGTTCAAAACGGACACGAGGAGAAATATTTTCTCTCGGAGGGTCGGTGAGTTTCTGGAACTTTCTTCCTCGTGAGGCGGTGATAGCAGAATCCGTGAATACTTTTATGGCGGAGCCGGAGAGATTCTTGACTAACGGGCGGGGGGGGGGGGGGGGGGCGGGGGGTGAAAGGTTATCGGGGGGTGAAAGGTTATCGGGGGTCGGCGGGAGTGTGGGCTCGAGGTCACAATCAGATCGGCCAATGAGCCTATTGAATGGGCCCAAGAGGGGATGCGTGGACTCCTCCTGCTCCTGATTGGATGCTCGGCCCGAAGCTGGTGGAATCTAACTCGAGCTCCGTCCGGCTGGTCAGAGTGGGGTCGCCCTCTCTCCGCAGAGTGTCACTAGGCCAAGGGTGGTTGAGGAGAGGACAGGCAGACACAGGCGCATAAACAATAAAACACAGCAACACAGCCTGGGGACAGCCTGCAGCTACTTGACAAAAAGGATTGGCAGACGTTGCCAATTACCATGGTTCCGCCAGGCTCTTATTTTCAGATTAAATTATCTCCCTGCAAACTGCAATTACATCAGCTCGAACTCCATTTGGCAGCAAACCCATTCCATTCCTGCCGTTGGCTGACAGAACTCCAGCACAGGCTGCGGCCTAGTCAGCCAGCCCGTTCTCACAGGCCCAGACCAACTCCAACCGGCCCCGTCGATAGTATAACACTGGGGTACAGTACTGGTGGGGACGGGTCTGTCACTGTATAACACTGGGGTACAGTACTGGTGGGGACGGGTCTGTCACTGTAATACTGGGGTACAGAACTGGTGGGGACGGGTCTGTCACTGTATAACACTGGGGTACAGTACAGGTGGGGATGGGTCTGTCGCTGTATAACACTGGGGTACAGTACTGGTGGGGAGGGGTCTGTCACTGTGTAACACTGGGGTCCAGTACTGGTGGGGACGGGTCTGTCACTGTATAACACTAGGGTACAGTACTGGTGGGGATGGGTCTGTCACTGTATAACACTGGGGTACAGTACTGGTGGGGACGGGTCTGTCACTGTATAACACTGGGGTACAGTACTGGTGGGGACGGGTCTGTCACTGTATAACACTGGGGTACAGTACTGGTGGGGACGGGTCTGTCACTGTATAACACTGGGGTACAGTACTGGTGGGGACGGGTCTGTCACTGTATAACACTGGGATACAGTACTGGTGGGGAGGGGTCTGTCACTGTGTAACACTGGGGTACAGTACTGGTGGGGACGGGTCTGTCACTGTATAACACTAGGGTACAGTACTGGTGGGGATGGGTCTGTCACTGTATAACACTGGGGTACAGTACTGGTGGGGATGCGTCTGTCACTGTATAACACTGGGGTACAGTACTGGTGGGGATGGGTCTGTCACTGTATAACACTGGGGTACAGTACTGGTGGGGACGGGTCTGTCACTGTATAACACTGGGGCACAGTACTGGTGGGGACGGGTCTGTCACTGTATAACACTGGGGTACAGTACTGGTGGGGATGGGTCTGTCACTGTATAACACTGGGGTACATTACTGGTGGGGACGGGTCTGTCACTGTATAACACTGGGGTACAGTACTGGTGGGGACGGGTCTGTCGCTGTATAACAGTGGGGTACAGTACTGGTGGGGATGCGTCTGTCACTGTATAACACTGGGGTACAGTACTGGTGTGGACGGGTCTGTCCCTGTATAACACTGGGGTACAGTACTGGTGGGGACTGGTCTGTCACTGTATAACACTGGGGTACAGTACTGGTGGGGACGGGTCTGTCACTGTATAACACTGGGGTACAGTACTGGTGGGGACGGGTCTGTCACTGTATAACAATAGGGTACAGTACTGGTGGGGATGGGTCTGTCACTGTATAATACTGCGGTACAGTACTGGTGGGGATGGGTCTGTCACTGTATAACACTGGGGTACAGTACTGGTGGGGACGGATCTGTCACTGTATAACACTGGGGTACAGTACTGGTGGGGCGGGTCTGTCACTGTATAACACTGGGGTACAGTACTGGTGGGGACAGGTCTGTCTCTGTATAACACTGGGGTACAGTACTGGTGGGGATGGGTGTGTCACTGTATAACACTGGGATACAGTACTGGTGGGGACGGATCTGTCACTGTATAACACTGGGGTACAGTACTGGTGGGTTGGATCTGTCACTGTATAACACTGGGGTACAGTACTGGTGGGGACGGGTCTGTCACTGTATAACACTGGGGTACAGTACTGGTGGGGACAGGTCTGTCACTGTATAACACTGGGGTACAGTACTGGTGGGGATGGGTCTGTCACTGTATAACACTGGGGTACAGTACTGGTGGGGACGGGTCTGTCACTGTATAACACTGGGGTACAGTACTGGTGGGGACGGGTGTGTCACTGTGTAACACTGGGGTACAGTACTGGTGGGGACAGGTCTGTCTCTGTATAACACTGGGGTACAGTACTGGTGGGGATGGGTGTGTCACTGTATAACACTGGGATACAGTACTGGTGGGGATGGGTCTGTCACTGTATAACACTGGGGTACAGTACTGGTGAGGACGGGTCTCACTGTATAACATGGGTACAGTACTGGTGGGGACGGGTCTGTCACTGTATAACACTGGGGTACAGTACTGGTAGGGACGGGTCAGTCACTGTATAACACTGGGGTACAGTACTGGTGGGGACGGGTCTGTCACTGTATAACACTGGGGCACCGTACTGGTGGGGACGGGTCAGTCACTGTATAACACTGGGGTACAGTACTGGTGGGGACGGGTCTGTCACTGTATAACACTGGGGTACAGTACTGGTGGGGATGGGTCTGTCACTGTATAACACTGGGGTACAGTACTGGTGGGGACGGGTCTGTCACTGTGTAACACTGGGGTACAGTACTGGTGGGGACGGGTCTGTCACTGTGTAACACTGGGGTACAGTACTGGTGGGGACGGGTCTGTCACTGTATAACACTGGGGTACAGTACTGGTGGGGACGGGTCTGTCACTGTATAACACTGGGGTACAGTACAGGTGGGGATGGGTCTGTCACTGTATAACACTGGGGTACAGTACTGGTGGGGACGGGTCTGTCACTGTATAACACTGGGGTACAGTACTGGTGGGGACGGGTCTGTCACTGTATAACACTGGTGTACAGTACTGGTGGGGACGGGTCTGTCACTGTAGAACACTGGGGTACAGTACTGGTGGGGACGGGTCTGTCACTGTATAACACTGGGGTACAGTACTGGTGGGGACGGGTCTGTCACTGTATAACACTGGGGTACAGTACTAGTGGGGACAGGTCTATCACTGTAGAACACTGGGGTACAGTACTGGTGGGGACGGGTCTGTCACTGTATAACACTGGGGTACAGTACTGGTGGGGACGGGTCTGTCAGTGTATAACACTGAGGTACAGTACTGGTGGGGACGGGTCTATCACTGTAGAACACTGGGGTACAGTATTGGTGGGGACGGGTCTGTCACTGTATAACACTGGGGTACAGTACTGGTGGGGACGGGTCTATCACTGTATAACACTGGGGTACAGTACTGGTGGGGACGGGTCTGTCAGTGTATAACACTGAGGTACAGTACTGGTGGGGACGGGTCTATCACTGTAAAACACTGGGGTACAGTATTGGTGGGGACGGGTCTGTCACTGTATAACACTGGGGTACAGTACTGGTGGGGACGGGTCTATCACTGTATAACACTGGGGTACAGTACTGGTGGGGACGGGTCTGTCACTGTATAACACTGGGATACAGTACTGGTGGGGACGGGTCTGTCACTGAATAACACTGGGGTACAGTACTGGTGGGGACGGGTCTGTCACTGAATAACACTGGGGTACAGTACTGGTGGGGACGGGTCTGTCACTGTATAACACTGGGGTACAGTACTGGTGGGGACGGGTCTGTCACTGTATAACACTGGGATACAGTACTGGTGGGGACGGGTCTGTCACTGAATAACACTGGGGTACAGTACTGGTGGGGACGGGTCTGTCACTGTATAACACTGGGGTACAGTACTGGTGGGGTCGGGTCTGTCTCTGTGTAACACTGGGGTACAGTACTGGTGGGGACAGGTCTGTCGCTGTATAAGACTGGGGTACAGTACTGGGGGGGACAGGTCTGTCACTGTATAACACTGGGCTACAGTACTGGTGGGGACGGGTCTGTCAGTGTATAACACTGGGGTACAGTACTGGTGGGGACGGGTCTGTCACTGTATAACACTGGGGTACAGTACTGGTGGGGATGGATCTGTCACTGTATAAAACTGGGGTACAGTACTGGTGGGGACGGGTTTGTCACTGTATAACACTGGGGTACAGTACTGGTGGGGACGGGTCTGTCACTGTATAACACTGGGGTACAGTACTGGTGGGGACGGGTCTGTCACTGTATAACACTGGGGTACAGTACTGGTGGGGACGGGTCTGTCACTGTAACACTGGGGTACAGTACTGGTGAGGACGGGTCTGTCACTGTATAACACTGGGGTACTGTACTGGTGGGGACGGGACTGTCACTGTATAACACTGGGGTACAGTACTGGTGGGGACAGGTCTGTCGCTGTATAACATTGGGGTACAGTACTGGTGGGGACGGATCTGTCACTGTATAACACTGGGGTAGAGTACTGGTGGGGACGGGTCTGTCTCTGTATAACACTTGGGTACAGTACTGGTGGGGACGGGTCTGTCACTGTATAACACTGGGGTACAGTACTGGTGGGGACGGGTCTGTCACTGTATAACACTGGGGTACAGTACTGGTGGGGACCGGTCTGTCACTGTATAACACTGGTGTACAGTACTGGTGGGGACGGGTCTATCACTGTAAAACACTGGGGTACAGTACTGGTGGGGACGGGTCTGTCACTGTATAACACTGGGGTACAGTACTGGTGGGGTCGGGTCTGTCACTGTATAACACTGGGGTACAGTACTGGTGGGGACGGGTCTGTCACTGTATAACACTGGGGTACAGTACTGGTGGGGATGGGTCTGTCACTGTATAACACTGGGGTACAGTACTGGTGGGGTCGGGTCTGTCACTGTATAACACTGGGGTACAGTACTGGTGGGGACGGGTCTGTCACTGTATAACACTGGGGTACAGTACTGGTGGGGTTGGGTCTGTCACTGTATAACACTGGGGTACAGTACTGGTGGGGACGGGTCTGTCACTGTATAACACTGGGGTACAGTACTGGTGGGGTCGGGTCTGTCACTGTATAACACTGGGGTACAGTACTGGTGGGGACGGATCTGTCACTGTATAACACTGGGGTACAGTACTGGTGAGGACGGGTCTGTCACTGTATAACACTGGGGTACAGTACTGGTGAGGACGGGTCTGTCACTGTATAACACTGGGGTACAGTACTGGTGAGGACGGGTCTGTCACTGTATAACACTGGGGTACAGTACTGGTGGGGACAGGTCTGTCACTGTATAACACTGGGGTACAGTACTGGTGAGGACGGGTCTGTCACTGTATAACACTGGGGTACAGTGCTGGTGAGGACGGGTCTGTTACTGTATAACACTGGGGTACAGTACTGGTGAGGACGGGTCTGTCACTGTATAACACTGGGGTACAGTACTGGTGGGGACGGGTCTGTCACTGTATAACACTGGGGTACAGTGCTGGTGAGGACGGGTCTGTCACTGTATAACACTGGGGTACAGTACTGGTGGGGACGGGTCTGTCACTGTATAACACTGGGGTACAGTACTGGTAGGGTCGGGTCTGTCACTGTATAACACTGGGGTACAGTACTGGTGGGGACGGGTCTGTCACTGTATAACACTGGGGTACAGTACTGGTGGGGACGGGTCTGTCACTGTATAACACTGGGGTACAGTACTGGTGGGGACGGGTCTGTCACTGTATAACACTGGGGTACAGTACTGGTGGGGACGGGTCTGTCACTGTATAACACTGGGATACAGTACTGGTGGGGATAGATCTGTCACTGTATAACACTGGGGTACAGTACTGGTGGGGTCGGGTCTGTCACTGTATAACACTGGGGTACAGAACTGGTGGGGATGGGTCTGTCACTGTATAACACTGGGGTACAGTACTGGTGAGGACGGGTCTGTCACTGTATAACACTGGGGTACAGTACTGGTGAGGACGGGTCTGTCACTGTATAACACTGGGGTACAGTACTGGTGGGGACGGGTCTGTCACTGTATAACACTGGGGTACAGTACTGGTGAGGATGGGTCTGTCACTGTATAACACTGGGGTACAGTACTGGTGGGGACAGGTCTGTCACTGTATAACACTGGGGTACAGTACTGGTGAGGACGGGTCTGTCACTGTATAACACTGGGGTACAGTGCTGGTGAGGACGGGTCTGTTACTGTATAACACTGGGGTACAGTACTGGTGAGGACGGGTCTGTCACTGTATAACACTGGGGTACAGTACTGGTGGGGACGGGTCTGTCACTGTATAACACTGGGGTACAGTGCTGGTGAGGACGGGTCTGTCACTGTATAACACTGGGGTACAGTACTGGTGGGGACGGGTCTGTCACTGTATAACACTGGGGTACAGTACTGGTAGGGTCGGGTCTGTCACTGTATAACACTGGGGTACAGTACTGGTGGGGACGGGTCTGTCACTGTATAACACTGGGGTACAGTACTGGTGGGGACGGGTCTGTCACTGTATAACACTGGGGTACAGTACTGGTGGGGACGGGTCTGTCACTGTATAACACTGGGGTACAGTACTGGTGGGGACGGGTCTGTCACTGTATAACACTGGGATACAGTACTGGTGGGGATAGGTCTGTCACTGTATAACACTGGGGTACAGTACTGGTGGGGTCGGGTCTGTCACTGTATAACACTGGGGTACAGAACTGGTGGGGACGGGTCTGTCACTGTATAACACTGGGGTACAGTACTGGTGGGGACGGGTCTGTCACTGTATAACACTGGGGTACAGTACTGGTGGGGTCGGGTCTGTCACTGTATAACAGTTAGTAGGGTAGGCCGGAGACTGTCATCTGACAGAAACCATCCTGTCACATGATAATCACATGCCACATCTCTGGTTCCCATGACACAATCTATATGCCGTCACATGACACGCCTCGCCGTGTCCACTATCGGGGATTGAATCTCAGCCCGGATTAAACAATCTTGATAGAAGCCTAAATGAGGAAGTAGTAATCGGCCTGATCTGGCCGGCTTGGCCGAGGCAGCTCCAGAAGCCTGCCGGTTAGGCCGAGCTGAGGTAGGCCACAATCGCCCTTAGCAACGGCACTCGCGACGACAAAACCGTTGCCCCAGTCAGCGAGCCGCCCATTGCAGATCTCCCCCCACACTGCACCCCCCCCCCTTGCACCCCGAACACTCCTGTCGGCCCTGGGCCCTCGGCCCCCGGCCTGGACTATACACTCACTGGGACAGATGAAGGCTTCCTTGGTGATGATGCTCTTATTGCAGGCGAAGCACAGTGTGTTTCCCGACACGGTGATGGAGTTGAAATGGTGGCCGTTAGTGATTCTCGTCTCCCTCTCCTTTGCTTCCTTCTCCTTCTCCTTCATCTTCTCCCTCTCCTTATTCTGCGGACAGAACCACGAGACAGTCAGGAACGGCCCACTCGCACGACGCGCCAACGAGAGAGTCATGATGAGATGTTGGCCTACTGGGTTACCCCCCCCACACCCTCCCCTCTAAGGGGGGGCGTGACCTTCACATTCGAGCCGGGGTGGGGGAGGAGGAACCTCACACAACGGGCAGGGGCAATCTGGAACTTTCTACCTCTGCCCAAAAAGCTGTCGAGGCTGCGGGAGTAAATGGGAAATTTCCAAACCGTGTTGGGAAGGGGGTATTTGAAGGGTTTTGGCACCAAGGCAGGGAGGACGAGTTAATACAGAGAATCATAAATTATCTGATTGAATGGAGGGATATGCTGAAGAGGGGCTGAATGAGCCGCCTCCTGTTGCTGTGTAACAGGCTGAAGAGGGGCTGAACGGGCCACCTCCTGTTCCTGTGTAACAGGCAGGAGAGGGGCTGAATGGGCCTCCTCCTGTTCCTGAGTAACACGCTGGAGAGGGGCTGAATGGGCCTCCTCCTGTTCCTATGTAACAGGCTGAAGAGGGGCTGAACGGGCCACCTCCTGTTCCTGTGTAACAGGCAGGAGAGGGGCTGAATGGGCCTCCTCCTGTTCCTGAGTAACACGCTGGAGAGGGGCTGAATGGGCCTCCTCCTGTTGCTGTGTAACAGGCTGGAGAGGGGCTGAATGGGCCTCCTCCTGTTCCTGAGTAACAGGCTGGAGAGGGGCTGAATGGGCCTCCTCCTGTTTCTATGAGGGAGCGCCACAATGTTGGAGGGTCAGTCCTGATGGAGCGCCGCACTGCCAGAGGATCAGTACTGAGGGAGTGCCGAACTGTTGGAGGGTCAGTACTGAGGGAGTGCTGCACTGTGGGAGGGTCAGGACTGAGGGAGCGCCGCTCTGTGGGAGGGTCAGTACTGAGGGAGTGCCGCACTATCAGAGGGGCAGTACTGAGGGAGCGCCGCACTGTCAGAGGGTCAAGTCTGAGGGAGCGCCGCACTGTCGGAGGGTCAGTACTGAGGGAGTGCTGCACTGTGGGAGGGTCTGTAATGAGGGAGCGCCGCACTGTGGGAGGGTCAGTACTGAGGGAGTGCTGCACTGTGGGAGGGTCAGTACTGAGGGAGTGCCGCACTGTCAGAGGGTCAGTACTAAGGGAGTGCCGCACTGTGGGAGGGTCAGTACTGAGGGAGTGCTGCACTGTCGGAGGGTCAGTTCTGAGGGAGTGCGGCACTGTCAGAGGGTCAGTACTGAGGGAGCGTCGCACTGTCAGAGGGTCAGTACTGAGGGAGTGCGGCACTGTCAGAGGGTCAGTACTGAGGGAGCGTCGCACTGTCAGAGGGTCAGTACTGAGGGAGTGCGGCACTGTCAGAGGGTCAGTACTGAGGGAGCGTCGCACTGTCAGAGGGTCAGTACTGAGGGAGTGCTGCATTGTCAGAGGGTCAGTACGGAGGGAGTGCTGCACTGTCGGAGGGTCAGTACTGAGGGAGTGCGGCACTGTCAGAGGGTCAGTACTGAGGGAGTGCTGCACTGTCGGAGGGTCAGTACTGAGGGAGTGCGGCACTGTCAGAGGGTCAGTACTGAGGGAGTGCTGCACTGTCGGAGGGTCAGTACTGAGGGAGTGCGGCACTGTCAGAGGGTCAGTACTGAGGGAGCACCGCACTGTGGGAGGGTCAGTACTGAGGGAGTGCCGCACTGTGGGAGGGTCAGTACTGAGTGAGTGCCGCACTGTGGGAGGGTCTGTACTGAGGGAGTGCCGCACTGTGGGAGGGTCAGTACTGAGGGAGTGCTGCACTGTGGGAGGGTCAGTACTGAGGGAGCACCGCACTGTGGGAGGGTCAGTACTGAGGGAGTGCCGCACTGTCGGAGGGTCAGTACTGAGGGAGCGCCGCACTGTCGGAGTGTCAGTACTGAGGGAGTGCCGCTCTGTCGGAGGTCAGTACTGAGGGAGTGCCGCACTGTCAGAGGGTCAGTACTGAGGGAGTGCCGCACTGAGGGAGGGTCAGTACTGAGGGAGCGCCGCACTGTCAGAGGGTCAGTACTGAGGGAGTGCTGCACTGTCAGAGGGTCAGTACTGAGGGAGTGCCGCACTGAGGGAGGGTCAGTACTGAGGGAATGCCGCACTGTCAGAGGTTCAGTACTGAGGGAGTGCCGCACTGTCAGAGGGTCAGTACTGAGGGAGCGCCGCACTGTCAGAGGGTCAGTGCTGAGGGAGCGCCGCACTGTCAGAGGGTCAGTACTGAGGGAGTGCAGCACTGTCAGAGGGTCAGTACTGAGGGAGTGCCGCACTGTGGGAGGGTCAGTACTGAGGGAGTGCCGCACTGTCAGAGGGTCAGTGCTGAGGGAGCGCCGCACTGTCAGAGGGTCAGTACTGAGGGAGCGCCGCACTGTGGGAGGGTCAGTACTGAGGGAGCGCCGCACTGTCAGAGGGTCAGTACTGAGGGAGTGCAGCACTGTCAGAGGGTCAGTACTGAGGGAGTGCCGCACTGTCGGAGGGTCAGTACTGAGGGAGTGACTGGAAGGTGAATGGGGTGTTCAGGCCTGGGGGCAGCTACAAGTAACTATAGCAACGTTCGCTGGTCTGGACAGGCGCCTTTAGTGAACACTTTCCCATGGTGAGGTTAATGAAAGGGTTCTCCAATCACCACACTCGCTGCCCACATTGGCTCGGGGTATTGGGAAATCCCGGGCAGCTGTTTTCTGTCGATGCGAGTACCTTGGCCTTCTCTTCAAATGAGGAAGTGACCAAGCCCTTCCTGTTTCAATAGCCATGATGTGGAGATGCCGGCGTTGGACTGGGGTGAGCACAGTACGAAGTCTTACAACACCAGGTTAAAGTCCAACAGGTTTGTTTCGATGTCACTAGCTTTCAGAGCGCTGCTCCTTCCTCAGGTGAATGCTGAGCAGCGCTCCGAAAGCTCGTGACATCGAAACAAACCTGTTGGACTTTAACCTGGTGTTGTAAGACTTCGTACTGTTTCAATAGCAGCAGCAGTCTTCAACCTGCAAAGGGGAGAGGGGGAACTCCGCAGGGACCCTGAGGGGTGGGGGGGCGGGGGGAGGGCCCGGCAGTGGAGATACCGCCAGAATGTTCTCTTACTCTGCTCTGCACAGGCAGGACAATGTTCTGTGCGAGTACAGCGAGGTGAAGCCTTTAGTTGGAGGCCCAACCGCCATACTCCGAAACAGGCCCGGGATAGAGCCTGGGCCTTTCCTGATCTGTGTGGCCGGGCCTCAGGCCCGCGCTGGATTCAGGAAGAGGCCCGTCGCTCATTGGGCCGGTGGGGAACAGGGGCGACGGGAGTTGAGGCGGGATAGTGGGGGAGAGAGGGGGACGGGAGGGAGGAGTTAAACTCCCACATCCCGCAGAATACAAGAGAAGGTACATCTGAGGCTGTAGGAGGCTCTGGTCAGACCCCATTTGGAGTATTGTGAGCAGTTTTGGGCCCCGTATCTCAGGAAGGATGTGCTGGCCTTGGAAAGGGTCCAGAGGAGGTTCACAAGAACGATCCCTGGAATGAAGAGCTTGTCGTATGAGGAACGGTTGAGGACTCCGGGTCTGTACTCGTTGGAGTTTAGAAGGATGAGGGGGGATCTTATTGAAACTTACAGGATACTGCGAGGCCTGGATAGAGTGGACGTGGAGAGGATGTGTCCACTTGTAGGAAAAACTAGAACCAGAGGACACAATCTCAGACTAAAGGGATGATCCTTTAAAACAGAGATGAGGAGGAATTTCTCCAGCCAGAGGGGGGTGAATCTGTGGAACTCTTTGCCGCAGAAGGCAGTGGAGACCAAATCACGGAGTGTCTTTAAGACCGAGATAGATCGGTTCTTGATTAATAAGGGGAGGCAGAGGGAGACCTAAATACAAACGTACAAATGATGACAGGAGGAGGGCCACTCAGCCCCTCGAGCACCCTGCTAGCCCATTCAATAAGATCATTGGCCCATCTGACTGTAACCTCGCCCGCACATTCCCGATAGCCTTTCACCCCTCCCTCGTTAGTCAAGAATATCTCCGGCTAGGCCTTAAAAGTATTCACGGATTCTGCTATCACCGCCTCACGAGGAAGAAAGTTCCAGAAACTCACCGACCCTCCGAGAGAAAATATTTCTCCTCCTCTCCGTTTGAAACGGGCGACCCCCTTATCGTTAAACAGTGACCCCCCCCGAGTACTCGATTCTCACACAAGAGGAAACATCCTCTCCACACCGACCCCGTCAATAACCCCCCCTCAGGATCCTAAAGGTTTCGATCGAGTCGCCTCTCGCTCTTCGAAACTCCAGCCTGACCCCTCCGGCCTTTCCTCATCGGACAACCCGTGCATTCCCCCGGTAAACCTTCAAAGAGCTAGCACAGGCAGCAAAGGGCCGAATGGCCCCTTGCTGTCCGCTGTGCTTGGCAGATTGACTCTTCCCGCAAAGGACGTGCGCAAAGACCCGGGGACCGTGGAGTTGCTCGCGGTAAGGTGCGGAGTTGAACCTGGGCCTGATCCGACAGACCCATGTTCACCAGAGGGTGAGGGGGGGTTTCGAACACCCGGCAACAATTGTCTCCATGTTCCCAAAACGCCGCAGGATTTTTACCGATGTCAGGCCGGAGAGGTTCGGGAAAGATTGAGCATGCCCTGGCTGTTCTCTCTCTCTCTCTCTCCCTCTCTCTCTCTCTCTCTCATTCTCTCTCTCTCTCTCTCTCTCTCTCTCCCTCTCTCTCTCTCTCTCTCATTCTCTCTCTCTCTCTCTCTCTCTCCCTCTCTCTCTCTCGATCGGTTTTGGGGCCGATAATGTGGCGGCTGCCGATTTGACGCCAGATCGCAATTCTCCGCCGCCTCGATGGCGGCCTCAATGCGCTCCACTCCACACGTACAGTAAACACCGTTTGCATATCATCGGCGGGCCCGACCCGGGATTCTCCGGGGCCTCCGGGATACCCCGCCTCCGATGGGCCGTGTTCACTTGTGCTTTTAGGGGTGGTGTAACCGGCTGCTGAGGGAGAGAGAGGGGGTACGGGATGTGCCCAACATCGCCATAGTTTGCCGACAGTTGTGTCGCTGGCCCGGGGAGGGGGGGGGGGGGGCTTCTGCCAGGACCGGGGGGGGGGGGGGGTGGCCAGGAGGTGGAGTGTGGGACTGACTTCCCCGCGAACTTCGTGGAATATGAGGACCCCTGTGGTGAGCGGGTGAGGAACCGAGCCCGTGATGCACTCAGCGTCAAGAACCACAAAGATGGCTTCCGGGTGCGGCGATGACCAGCTAAGTTGCACCGGTCAGAGAGAGCATTTAAACACGTGGCTACAGGGATGGTGCAGGCGGGAGGGTTTCAGATTTTTGGATAACTGGGGCTCTTTCTGGGGAAGGTGGGACCTCTACAGACAGGATGGTCTACATCTGAACCTGAGGGGCACAAATATCCTGGGGGGGAGATTTGTTAGTGCTCTTTGGGGGGGTTTAAACTAATGCAGCAGGGGCATGGGAACCTGGATTGTAGTTTTAGGGTAAGGGAGAATGAGAGTATAGAGGTCAGGAGCACAGATTTGACGTCGCAGGAGGGGGCCAGCGTTCAGGTAGGTGGTTTGAAGTGTGTCTACTTCAATGCCAGGAGTATACGAAACAAGGTAGGGGAACTGGCAGCGTGGGTTGGTACCTGGGACTTCGATGTTGTGGCCATTTCGGAGACATGGATAGAGCAGGGACAGGAATGGATGTTGCAGGTTCCGGGGTTTAGGTGTTTTAGTAAGCTCAGAGAAGGAGGCAAAAGAGGGGGAGGTGTGGCGCTGCTAGTCAAGAGCAGTATTACGGTGGCGGAGAGGATGCTAGATGGGGACTCTTCTTCCGAGGTAGTATTGGCTGAAGTTAGAAACAGGAAAGGAGAGGTCACCCTGTTGGGAGTTTTTTATAGGCCTCCTAATAGTTCTAGGGATGTAGAGGAAAGGATGGCGAAGATGATTCTGGATATGAGCGAAAGTAACAGGGTAGTTATTATGGGAGACTTTAACTTTCCAAATATTGACTGGAAAATATATAGTTCGAGTACAATAGATGGGTCGTTTTTTGTACAGTGTGTGCAGGAGGGTTTCCTGAAACAATATGTTGACAGGCCAACAAGAGGCGAGGCCACGTTGGATTTGGTTTTGGGTAATGAACCAGGCCAGGTGTTGGATTTGGAGGTAGGAGAGCACTTTGGGGACAGTGACCACAATTCGGTGACGTTTACGTTAATGATGGAAAGGGATAAGTATACACCGCAGGGCAAGAGTTATAGCTGGGGGAAGGGCAATTATGATGCCATTAGACGTGACTTGGGGGGGATAAGGTGGAGAAGTAGGCTGCAAGTGTTGGGCACAC
Organism: Scyliorhinus torazame; assembly: GCF_047496885.1. Taxonomy (NCBI): domain Eukaryota; kingdom Metazoa; phylum Chordata; class Chondrichthyes; order Carcharhiniformes; family Scyliorhinidae; genus Scyliorhinus; species Scyliorhinus torazame. Next base: position 4,152,729 of record NC_092732.1, read on the forward strand.
TGGATAAGTGGGGCTTGTTCAAGGATCAGCTACTGCGTGTTCTTGATAAGTATGTACCGGTCAGACAGGGAGGAAGGCGTCGAGCGAGGGAACCGTGGTTTACCAAGGAAGTGGAATCTCTTGTTAAGAGGAAGAAGAAGGCCTATGTGAAGATGAAGTGTGAAGTTTCGGTTGGGGCGATGGATAGTTACAAGGTAGCGAGGAAGGATCTAAAGAGAGAGCTAAGACGAGCAAGGAGGGGACATGAGAAGTATTTGGCAGGAAGGATCAAGGAAAACCCAAAAGCTTTCTATAGGTATGTCAGGAATAAGCGAATGACTAGGGAAAGAGTAGGACCAGTCAAGGACAGGGATGGAAAATTGTGTGTGGAGTCTGAAGAGATAGGCGAGATACTAAATGAATATTTTTCGTCAGTATTCACTCAGGAAAAAGATAATGTTGTGGAGGAGAATGCTGAGCCCCAGGCTAATAGAATAGATGGCATTGAGGTACGGAGGGAAGAGGTGTTGGCAATTCTGGACAGGCTGAAAATAGATAAGTCCCCGGGACCTGATGGGATTTATCCTAGGATTCTATGGGAGGCCAGGGAAGAGATTGCTGGACCTTTGGCTTTGATTTTTATGTCATCATTGGCTACAGGAATAGTGCCAGAGGACTGGAGGACAGCAAATGTGGTCCCTTTGTTCAAAAAGGGGAGCAGAGACAACCCCGGCAACTATAGACCGGTGAGCCTCACGTCTGTAGTGGGTAAAGTCTTGGAGGGGATTATAAGGGACAAGATTTATAATCATCTAGATAGGAATAATATGATCAGGGATAGTCAGCATGGCTTTGTGAAGGGTAGGTCATGCCTCACAAACCTTATTGAGTTCTTTGAGAAGGTGACTGAACAGGTAGACGAGGGTAGAGCAGTTGATGTGGTGTATATGGATTTCAGCAAAGCGTTTGATAAGGTTCCCCACGGTAGGCTATTGCAAAAAATACGGAGGCTGGGGATTGAGGGTGATTTAGAGATGTGGATCAGAAATTGGCTAGCTGAAAGAAGACAGAGGGTGGTGGTTGATGGGAAATGTTCAGAATGGAGTACAGTCACAAGTGGAGTACCACAAGGATCTGTTCTGGGGCCGTTGCTGTTTGTCATTTTTATCAATGACCTAGAGGAAGGCGCAGAAGGGTGGGTGAGTAAATTTGCAGACGATACTAAAGTCGGTGGTGTTGTCGATAGTGTGGAAGGATGTAGCAGGTTACAGAGGGATATAGATAAGCTGCAGAGCTGGGCTGAGAGGTGGCAAATGGAGTTTAATGTAGAGAAGTGTGAGGTGATTCACTTTGGAAGGAATAACAGGAATGCGGAATATTTGGCTAATGGTAAAGTTCTTGAAAGTGTGGCTGAGCAGAGGGATCTAGGTGTCCATGTACATAGATCCCTGAAAGTTGCCACCCAGGTTGATAGGGTTGTGAAGAAGGCCTATGGAGTGTTGGCCTTTATTGGTAGAGGGATTGAGTTCCGGAGTCGGGAGGTCATGTTGCAGCTGTACAGAACTCTGGTCCGGCCGCATTTGGAGTATTGCGTACAGTTCTGGTCACCGCATTATAGGAAGGACGTGGAGGCTTTGGAGCGGGTGCAGAGGAGATTTACCAGGATGTTGCCTGGTATGGAGGGAAAATCTTATGAGGAAAGGCTGACGGACTTGAGGTTGTTTTCGTTGGAGAGAAGAAGGTTAAGAGGAGACTTAATAGAGGCATACAAAATGATCAGGGGGTTGGATAGGGTGGACAGTGAGAGCCTTCTCCCGCGGATGGATATGGCTGGCACGAGGGGACATAACTTTAAACTGAGGGGTAATAGATATAGGACAGAGGTCAGAGGTAGGTTCTTTACGCAAAGAGTAGTGAGGCCGTGGAATGCCCTACCTGCTACAGTAGTGAACTCGCCAACATTGAGGGCATTTAAAAGTTTATTGGATAAACATATGGATGATAATGGCATAGTGTAGGTTAGATGGCTTTTGTTTCGGTGCAACATCGTGGGCCGAAGGGCCTGTACTGCGCTGTATTGTTCTATGTTCTATGTTCTATGTTTTGGCAGCTCCCGGTGGAACGGACTTTTGGGCTCTTAATAGGAGCCCCATCGGCAATTTTAACGGCAAATAACACTGTGCGGTAATCCAGAAGGGAATCCCCCCTGGACACGGATGGAAAAAGGAGAGGAAAGTAGCCGGATTGCGGTGGATCCTCTAGAGCAGCGACCAGGAAGGCAGGCACAAAGCAAGATGGCGTCGGAAGGAGGCAGTTTAATATGGGGCCCGGACCAACAAGAGTTCCTGCGGCGTTGCGTAGATGAACTCAAAAAGGAGATGAAGAAGGAGTTGTTGGCCCCGATATTACAAGCGATTGAGGGGCTAAAGGAGGAGCAAAAGACCCAGGAGCAGGAGCTTCGGGTCGTGAAGGCAAAGGCTGCTGAGAATGAGGACGACATACAGGGCCTGGTGGTGAAAACGGAGATCCTCGAGGCACATCACAAAAGATGTGTGGAAAGGCTGGAGGTGCTGGAGAATAATGCGAGGAGGAAGAACTTAAGGATTCTTGGTCTTCCTGAAGGTGCAGAAGGGGCGGACGTCGGGGCATATGTGAGCACGATGCTGCATTCGTTAATGGGATCGGAGGCCCCGACGGGTCCGCTGGAGGTGGAGGGAGCATACCGAGTTATGGCGCGAAGACCGAGGGCTGGAGAAACTCCTCGAGCCATAGTGGTGAGATTTCTCCGATACAAGGACAGAGAAATGGTCCTCAGATGGGCAAAGAAAACTCGGAGCAGTAAATGGGAGAACGCGGTGATCCGCGTGTATCAAGATTGGAGTGCGGAGGTGGCGAGAAGGAGGGCAAGCTTTAATCGGGCCAAGGCGGTGTTGCATAAAAGGAAGGTCAAATTCGGAATGCTGCAACCGGCAAGACTGTGGGTCACACATCTAGGGAAACACCACTACTTCGAAACGGCAGACGAGGCGTGGACATTTATTGTCGAGGAGAAGCTGGAGTGAGCGGGCCAGAAACAGAACGTTTGGGACAAAAGTGGGGGGGTGAATTTGTGGGATGAAGGGGGGAAAAGGGGGAAGAGAAGACTTCCCAAGTTGTTAAACCTGCGACCCTGTAACTTCTCTCTCTTCCCCATGTCGTGGGGGAGGGGGGGAGGGAGGATGAGGAGCTGTGGGCGCCGGCCATTGGGGGCGGGGCCAAAAGGGGAAGCGCGGGCTTTGTTCCCGCGCGATGGTAATCATGGCGGGAACAGGGAAGCAGGAAGGAGGGGACCTCGCACAGTGTGAGCCGAGGTCACGGGGGGAAGCCGAGGTCGGCCAGAGTTTGCTGACTTCTGGGAGTAACATGGGGGGTGTAACTACGCTAGTGAGGGATCTAGCGGGGGGGGGGGTTAACTGGGTTGCTGCTGCTGGGGAGAAGGGGGAGCTGGTATGGGAGGGGGGGGTCGGGGCGGGGGGGGGCGCCGCCTGGGGGGGATACAGCTGCGTGGGAACCGGGTGAGGAGCTGGATTGAAAAAGGAAATGGCTAGTCGTCAAGGGGGGGGGGTAAAGAGCCCCCCAACCCGGCTGATCACGTGGAATGTGAGAGGGCTGAACGGGCCGATTAAAAGGGCACGGGTACTCGCACACCTAAAGAAACTTAAGGCAGATGTGGTTATGCTTCAGGAGACGCATCTGAAGCTGACAGACCAGGTCAGACTTCGCAAAGGATGGGTGGGGCAGGTGTTTCATTCGGGGCTGGATGCAAAAAACAGGGGGGTGGCCATACTAGTGGGGAAGCGGGTAATGTTTGAGGCAAAGACTATAGTGGCGGATAACGGGGGCAGATACGTGATGGTGAGTGGTAAATTGCAAGGGGAGGCGGTGGTATTGGTGAACGTGTATGCCCCAAACTGGGATGATGCCAACTTTATGAGGCGTATGTTAGGACGAATCCCGGACCTAGAAGTGGGAAAGTTGGTAATGGGTGGAGATTTTAATACGGTGCTGGACCCAGGGCTGGACAGATCGAGGTCCAGGACCGGAAGGAGGCCGGCTGCAGCTAGGGTGCTCAAGGACTTTATGGAGCAGATGGGAGGAGTAGATCCCTGGAGATTTAGTAGACCTAGGAGTAAGGAGTTTTTGTTTTTCTCCTATGTACATAAAGTGTTTTCACGAATAGATTTTTTTGTTTTGGGAAGGGCACTGATCCCGAAGGTGACGGGGACGGAGTACACGGCTATAGCCATTTCGGATCATGCTCCACACTGGGTGGACCTGGAGATAGGGGAAGAAAAACAACAGCGTCCACCCTGGAGAATGGACATGGGATTATTGGCAGATGAGGGGGTGTGTTTAAGGGTGAGGGGGTGTATTGAAAGGTACTTGGAACTCAATGATAATGGGGAGGTACAGGTGGGAGTGGTCTGGGAGGCGCTGAAGGCAGTGGTTAGAGGGGAGCTGATATCTATTAGGGCACATAAAGGAAAGCAGGAGGGTAGGGAAAGGGAGCGGTTGTTGAAAGAACTGCTGAGGGTGGACAGACAATACGCGGAGGCACCGGAGGAGGGACTATACAGGGAAAGGCAAAGGCTACATGTAGAATTTGACTTGTTGACTACGGGTAAGGCAGAGGCACAATGGAGGAAGGCACAGGGTGTACAGTACGAATACGGGGAGAAGGCGAGTAGGTTGTTGGCACACCAACTGAGGAAAAGGGGAGCAGCGAGGGAGATAGGGGGGGTGAGAGATGAGGAGGGGGAGATGGAGCGGGGAGCGGAGAGAGTGAATGGAGTGTTCAAGGCATTTTACGAAAGACTATATGAAGCTCAGCCCCCGGACGGGAAGAAGAGAATGATGTGCTTTCTGGATCAGCTGGAATTTCCTAAGGTGGAGGAACAGGAGAGAGTGGGGCTGGGAGCACAGATTGAGACGGAGGAAGTAGTGAAAGGGATTGGGAGCATGCAGGCGGGGAAGGCCCCGGGACCAGACGGATTCCCAGTTGAATTCTATAAGAAATATTTGGACTTGCTGGCCCCGCTACTGATGAGAACCTTTAATGAGGCGAGGGAAAGGGGGCAGCTGCCCCCGACTATGTCAGAGGCAACGATATCGCTCCTCCTAAAGAAGGAAAAAGACCCGCTGCAATGCGGGTCCTACAGGCCCATTTCCCTCCTGAATGGGGACGCTAAGATTCTGGCCAAGGTAATGGCAATGAGGATAGAGGATTGTGACCCGGGAGTGGTCCATGAGGACCAAACTGGGTTTGTGAAGGGGAGACAGCTGAATACGAATATACGGAGGCTGCTAGGGGTAATGATGATGCCCCCACCAGAGGGGGAAGCGGAGATAGTGGTGGCGATGGATGCCGAGAAAGCATTTGATAGAGTGGAGTGGGATTATTTGTGGGAGGTGTTGAGGAGATTTGGTTTTGGAGATGGGTATATCAGGTGGGTACAGTTGCTGTATAGGGCCCCGATGGCGAGCGTGGTCACGAATGGACGGGGATCTGACTATTTTCGGCTCCATAGTGGGACGAGGCAGGGATGTCCTCTGTCCCCGTTATTGTTTGCACTGGCGATTGAACCCCTGGCCATAGCATTGAGGGGTTCCCGGAAGTGGAGGGGAGTACTCAGGGGAGGAGAAGAGCACCGGGTATCTCTGTATGCGGACGATTTGTTGCTATATGTGGCGGACCCGGCGGAGGGGATGCCAGAGATAATGCGGATACTTGGGGAGTTTGGGGATTTTTCAGGGTATAAACTGAACATGGGGAAAAGTGAGTTATTTGTGGTGCACCCGGGGGAGCAGAGCAGAGAGATAGAGGATTTACTGTTGAGGAAGGTAACAAGGGACTTCCGGTACCTGGGGATCCAGATAGCCAAGAATTGGGGTACATTACATAGGCTTAATTTAACACGGTTGGTGGAACAGATGGAGGAGGATTTCAAGAGATGGGACATGGTGTCCCTGTCATTGGCAGGGAGGGTGCAGGTGGTTAAAATGGTGGTCCTCCCGAGATTCCTTTTTGTGTTCCAGTGCCTCCCGGTGGTGATCACGAAGGCTTTTTTCAAAAGAATTGAGAAGATCATTATGAGTTTTGTGTGGGCCGGGAAGACCCCGCGAGTGAGGCGGGGATTCTTGCAGCGTAGTAGGGACAGGGGGGGGCTGGCACTACCGAGCCTAAGTGAGTACTACTGGGCCGCCAATGTTTCAATGGTGTGTAAGTGGATGGGAGAAGGGGAGGGAGCGGCGTGGAAGAGATTGGAGAGGGCGTCCTGCAGGGGGTCTAGCCTACAAGCAATGGTGACGGCGCCGTTGCCGTTCTCACTAAAGAAATACACCACAAGCCCGATGGTGGTGGCTACATTGAGAATTTGGGGGCAGTGGAGACGGCATAGGGGAGGGACGGGAGCTTCGGTGCGGTCCCCGATAAGAAACAATCATAGGTTCGTTCCGGGGAGAATGGATGGGGGATTTGGAGCATGGCAAAGAGCTGGGGTAGTACAATTAAGAGATCTATTTGTAGATGGGACGTTTGCGAGTCTGGGAGCGCTGACGGAGAAATATGGGTTGCCCCAAGGGAATGCATTTCGGTATATGCAATTGAGGGCTTTCGCGAGGCAACAGGTGAGGGAATTCCCGCAGCTCCCGACGCAGGAAGTGCAGGATAGAGTGATCTCAGAGACATGGGTGGGGGACGGTAAGGTAGCGGACATATACAGGGAGATGAGGGACGAGGGGGAGATCATGGTAGATGAGCTGAAAGGGAAATGGGAAGAAGAGCTGGGGGAGGAGATTGAGGAGGGGCTGTGGGCGGATGCCCTACGTAGGGTAAACTCATCGTCCTCGTGTGCCAGGCTAAGCCTGATACAATTTAAGGTGCTACACAGGGCGCATATGACTGGAGCACGGCTTAGTAAATTTTTTGGGGTAGAAGATAGGTGTGCGAGATGCTCGAGAGGCCCAGCGAATCACACCCACATGTTCTGGTCATGCCCGGCACTACAGGGGTTCTGGGTGGGGGTGGCAAAGGTGCTTTCGAAGGTGGTGGGGGTCCGGGTCGAACCAAGCTGGGGGTTGGCTATATTTGGGGTTGCAGAAGAGCCGGGAGTGCAGGAGGCGAGAGAGGCTGACGTGTTGGCCTTTGCGTCCCTAGTAGCCCGGCGCAGGATATTGTTAATGTGGAAGGAAGCCAAACCCCCGGGTGTGGAGACCTGGATAAACGACATGGCAGGGTTTATAAAACTAGAACGGATTAAGTTCGTGTTAAGGGGTTCGGCTCAGGGGTTCACCAGGCGGTGGCAACCGTTCGTCGACTACCTCACAGAAAGATAGAGGGAATGGAAAAGAAGTAGACAACAGCAGCAACCCAGGAGGGAGAGGGGGGGAGGGGGGGGGGGGGGGGGGGAGGAATCGGACGGACTCTCAGGGATGTTCTTGTACATGTATAGGTATTTGGTATATGTAATTGTATATTGGACTGTTGGACTGTAATTTTGGAGAGTATTTAATTTGGACAAGGCAGTTGCCATTCAGTTTTGTTTTTCTTTTGTTTTTGTTTATATATTATTTATTTATTTGTTTAAAACTGGCCACGGTTATTTATATTGCTTTATTGTTGTGTAAAAGAAACACTACGTATTGTTATGTTTGGCCAAAAAACTCGAATAAAATATATTTTTTTACAAAAGAACCACAAAGACATGTGAGACTTTAACCGAGGCTCTAATACACGACACAGGAAGCTTACCCGACACAGACAACCCCAGACAGAATGGGTCAGGTCTCAGAAGTGGGGTCTTATACCTAACTCCCGGGGGAGTGGCCAAGGCGGAGCTCTCCGTGGCCAGGTCGGGTTACATACAGGTAACCGAACCTCTACAGAGCTACAGTACAATACACAGTACCATACACAGTACCATACACAGTACCATACACAGGATTACAGGGCCACGTTGCGCACAACTATTATATAACTATGTACAATGCGAGGGAAGTACAGTGGGGTATCACCACAGCCCGTTAGCGGAACCTTTAACCGGCAGGTCCCGCTACGCTCCGCTGCAATGGTGGTGGGCTGCCGCCTTTCACTCCAGGTCTCCGGGGTCCGTTCCGCTGGTCAGGCTGTATCGTGGGCAGGCTGACCTCGGAGTCTCAGGCCAAGGGCCAAGCGGGGACGCAGGGATTTCAAACTGTGGTTGGATGGAGGAGCGAGGCCTAAGCGTTTATTGTGCAGCCGCACCCGGGGAGGGTGAGTGAGTGGATTTGCAGACAATGACTGGAAGCCAGCCCAGCAGCCTGAACTTTCAAACAGCCCCGGGAGTGACAGCCTGATCAGCACTTACACCGGCTTCAACAACCAGCACCGGGAGCAGGCCCAAACAGCCCCTCTCCAGCCTGTTACACAGCAACAGGAGGAGGCCCAAACAGCCCCTCTCCAGCCTGTTACACAGCAACAGGAGGAGGCCCAAACAGCCCCTCGCCAGCCTGTTACACAGGAACAGGAGGAGGCCCAAACAGCCCCTCGCCAGCCTGTTACACAGGAACAGGAGGAGGCCCAAACAGCCCCTCTCTCCAGCCTGTTACACAGGAACAGGAGGAGGCCCAAACAGCCCCTCGCCAGCCTGTTACACAGCAACAGGAGGAGGCCCAAACAGCCCCTCTCTCCAGCCTGTTACACAGGAACAGGAGGAGGCCCCATTCAGCCCCTCTCCAGCCTGTTACACAGGAACAGGAGGAGGCCCAAAAAGCCCCTCTGCAGCCTGTACAGGAGGAGGCCCATTCAGCCCCTATTCAGCCTGTTACACAGCAACAGGAGGCCCATTCAGCCCCTCTCCAGCCTGTTACACAGTAACAGGAGGAGGCCCATTCAGCCCCTATTCAGCCTGTTACACAGGAACAGGAGGAGGCCCATTCAGCCCCTCTCCAGCCTGTTACCCAGGAACAGGAGGAGGCCCATTCAGCCCCTCTCCAGCCTGTTACACAGCAACAGGAGGCCCATTCAGCCCCTCTTCAGCCTGTTACACAGGAACAGGAGGAGACCCATTCAGCCCCTCTCCAGCCTGTTACACAGCAACAGGAGGAGGCCCATTCAGCCCCTCTCCAGCCTGTTACACAGCAACAGGAGGCCCATTCAGCCCCTCTCCAGCCTGTTACACAGGAACAGGAGGAGGCCCATTCAGCCCCTCTCGAGCCTATTACACAGGAACAGGAGGAGGCCCATTCAGCCCCTCTCCAGCCTGTTACACAGGAACAGGAGGAGGCCCATTCAGCCCCTCTCCAGCCTGTTACACAGGAACAGGAGGAGGCCCATTCAGCCCCTCTCCAGCCTGTTACACAGGAACATGAGGAGGCCCATTCAGCCCCTCTCCAGTCTGTTACACAGGAACAGGAGGAGGCCCATTCAGCCCCTCTCGAGCCTATTACACAGGAACAGGAGGAGCCCATTCAGCCCCTCTCCAGCCTGTTACACAGGAACAGGAGGAGGCCATTCAGCCTCTCTCCAGCCTGTTACACAGCAACAGGAGGAGGCCCATTCAGCCCCTCTCGAGCCTATTACACAGGAACAGGAGGCGGCCCATTCAGCCCCTCTCCAGCCTGTTACACAGCAACAGGAGGCCTATTCAGCCTGGAACACAGCAACAGGAGGAGGCCCATTCAGCCCCTCTCCAGCCTGTTACACAGCAACAGGAGGAGGCCCATTCAGCCCCTCTCCAGCCTGTTACACAGCAACAGGAGGAGGCCCATTCAGCCCCTCTCCAGTTACTTCTCACCTTATGTGAGAAATATGAGACTGACTAGAGCGAGGGTAGGTCCGATCAAGGACAGTAGCGGGAGATTGTGTATTGAGTCTGAAGAGATAGGAGAGGTCTTGAATGAGTACTTTTCTTCTGTATTTACAAATGAGAGGGGCGATATTGTTGGAGAGGACAGTGTGAAACAGATTGGTAAGCTCGAGGAAATACTTGTTAGGAAGGAAGATGTGTTGGGCATTTTGAAAAACTTGAGGATAGACAAGTCCCCCGGGCCTGACGGGATATATCCAAGGATTCTATGGGAAGCAAGAGATGAAATTGCAGAGCCGTTGGCAATGATCTTTTCGTCCTCACTGTCAACAGGGGTGGTACCAGGGGATTGGAGAGTGGCGAATGTCGTGCCCCTGTTCAAAAAAGGGAACAGGGATAACCCTGGGAATTACAGGCCAGTTAGTCTTACTTCGGTGGTAGGCAAAGTAATGGAAAGGGTACTGAAGGATAGGATTTCTGAGCATCTGGAAAGACACTGCTTGATTAGGGATAGTCAGCACGGATTTGTGAGGGGTAGGTCTTGCCTTACAAATCTTATTGAATTCTTTGAGGAGGTGACCAAGCATGTGGATGAAGGTAAAGCAGTGGATGTAGTGTACATGGATTTTAGTAAGGCATTTGATAAGGTTCCCCATGGTAGGCTTCTGCAGAAAGTAAGGAGGCATGGGATAGTGGGAAATTTGGCCAGTTGGATAACGAACTGGCTAACCGATAGAAGTCAGAGAGTGGTGGTGGATGGCAAATATTCAGCCTGGATCCCAGTTACCAGTGGCGTACCGCAGGGATCAGTTCTGGGTCCTCTGCTGTTTGTGATTTTCATTAATGACTTGGATGAGGGAGTTGACGGGTGGGTCAGTAAATTTGCAGACGATACGAAGATTGGTGGAGTTGTGGATAGTAAGGAGGGCTGTTGTCGGCTGCAAAGAGACATAGATAGGATGCAGAGCTGGGCTGAGAAGTGGCAGATGGCGTTTAACCCTGAAAAGTGTGAGGTTGTCCATTTTGGAAGGACAAATATGAATGCGGAATACAGGATTAACGGTAGAGTTCTTGGCATTGTGGAGGAGCAGAGAGACCTTGGGGTCTATGTTCATACATCTTTGAAAGTTGCCACTCAAGTGGATAGAGCTGTGAAGAAGGCCTATGGTGTGCTCGCGTTCATTAACAGAGGGATTGAATTTAAGAGCCGTGAGGTGATGATGCAGCTGTACAAAACTTTGGTAAGGCCACATTTGGAGTACTGTGTACAGTTCTGGTCGCCTCTTTTTAGGAAGGATGTGGAAGCTTTGGAAAAGGTGCAAAGAAGATTTACCAGGATGTTGCCTGGAATGGAGAGTAGGTCTTACGAGGAAAGGTTGAGGGTGCTAGGCCTTTTCTCATTAGAACGGAGAAGGATGAGGGGCGACTTGATAGAGGTTTATAAGATGATCAGGGGAATAGATAGAGTAGACAGTCAGAGACTTTTTCCCCGGGTGGAACACACCATTACAAGGGGACATAAATTTAAGGTGAAAGGTGGAAGATATAGGAGGGATATCAGAGGTAGGTTCTTTACCCATAGAGTAGTGGGGGCATGGAATGCACTGCCTGTGGAAGTAGTTGAGTCGGAAACATTAGGGACCTTCAAGCAGCTATTGGATAGGTACATGGATTACGGTAAAATGATATAGTGTAGATTTATTTGTTCTTAAGGGCAGCACGGTAGCATTGTGGATAGCACAATTGCTTCACAGCTCCAGGGTCCCAGGTTCGATTCCGGCTTGGGTCATTGTCTGTGCGGAGTCTGCACGTCCTCCCCGTGTCTGCGTGGGTTTCCTCCGGGTGCTCTGGTTTCCTCCCACAATCCAAAGATGTGCAGGTTAGGTGAATTGGCCAATGATAAATTGCCCTTAATGTCCAAATTGCCCTTGGTTTTGGGTGGAAGTGTTGAGTTTGGGTAGGGTGCTCTTTCCAAGAGCCGGTGCAGACTCAAAGGGCCGAATGGCCTCCTTCTGCACTGTAAATTCAATGATAATCTATGATTAATCTAGGACAAAGGTTCGGCACAACATCGTGGGCCGAAGGGCCTGTTCTGTGCTGTATTTTTCTATGTTCTATGTTCCAGCCTGTTACACAGCAACAGGAGGAGGCCCATTCAGCCCCTCTCCAGCCTGTTACACAGGAACAGGAGGAGGCCCATTCAGCCCCCTCCCCCACCACAGGAGAGAGTTTCTCTCTGTCGACCCTATCAAATCCTTTAATCAACTTAAACCCCCCCTCGCTGAGATCACCCCCTTCACCTTCCACACTCGTAGAGCCTTGTGTGCGTGAATGGCCCTCGGAATTTAACCCTTTCAGCTCCGGGGAGCGGCAACGGAACAACAATCAAAGCAGGCAGCCACCCCCCCCCCCCCCCCCCCCCACTCCTCCCCCCAGCGGCCGGGGCGACGTCATTCGACTGCGATGTGCGTCGCTCTGGCCATCGCAGTTGCAAAGCGGACGTGGGCCGCAGACAGTAAACCAGACAGATCCGGTTGTAAACGTGGAGCGTGATGAGGTCGGGCCCTGGGGGGGGGGGCGGTCAGGGAAGGGAGGAGGACCCTTGTCAAGGCGCCGAGGTTAAACAACGTACGAGGGAATTCCAGGATGTATGCGAGGGGGTCGGCGAGACCACTTCTGGAGGACTGTGTACAGTTGTGATTTCCTCGTAGAGTTTAAAGAGCAGGGGGTTTATGCAGGAACTGTACAAAACGACGGTTCGGCCACAGCTAGAGTATTGTGTGCCGTTCTCGTCGCCACATTACAGGAGGGGTGTGATCGCCACTGGAGAGGGAACAGAGGAGATTGACAAGGATGTTGCCGGGGCTGGAGAGTGTTGGCGATGGAGAGAGATTGGACAGTCTGGGCTGGAGAGTGTTGGCGAGGGAGAGAGATTGGACAGACTGGGCTGGAGAGTGTTGGCGAGGGAGAGAGATTGGACAGACTGGGCTGGAGAGTGTTGGCGAGGGAGAGAGATTGGACAGACTGGGCTGGAGAGTGTTGGCGATGGAGAGAGATTGGACACACTGGGCTGGAGAGTGTTGGCGAGGGAGAGAGATTGGACAGACTGGGCTGGAGAGTGTTGGCGAGGGAGAGAGATTGGACAGACTGGGCTGGAGAGTGTTGGCGATGGAGAGAGATTGGACAGACTGGGCTGGAGAGTGTTGGCGAGGGAGAGAGATTGGGCAGACTGGGCTGGAGAGTGTTGGCGAGGGAGAGAGATTGGACAGACTGGGCTGGAGAGTGTTGGCGAGGGAGAGAGATTGGACAGACTGGGCTGGAGAGTGTTGGCGAGGGAGAGAGATTGGACAGACTGAGCTGGAGAGTGTTGGCGAGGGAGAGAGATTGGACAGACTGGACTGGAGAGTGTTGGCGATGGAGAGAGATTGGACAGTCTGGGCTGGAGAGTGTTGGCGATGGAGAGAGATTGGACAGACTGGGCTGGAGAGTGTTGGCGAGGGAGAGAGATTGGACAGACTGGGCTGGAGAGTGTTGGCGATGGAGAGAGATTGGACAGTCTGGGCTGGAGAGTGTTGGCGAGGGAGAGAGATTGGACAGACTGGGCTGGAGAGTGTTGGCGAGGGAGAGAGATTGGACAGACTGGGCTGGAGAGTGTTGGCGATGGAGAGAGATTGGACAGACTGGGCTGGAGAGTGTTGGCGAGGGAGAGAGATTGGACAGACTGGGCTGGAGAGTGTTGGCGATGGAGAGAGATTGGACAGACTGGGCTGGAGAGTGTTGGTGAGGGAGAGAGATTGGACACACTGGGCTGGAGAGTGTTGGCGAGGGAGAGAGATTGGACAGACTGGGCTGGAGAGTGTTGGCGAGGGAGAGAGATTGGACAGACTGGGCTGGAGAGTGTTGGCGAGGGAGAGAGATTGGACAGACTGAGCTGGAGAGTGTTGGCGATGGAGAGAGATTGGACAGTCTGGGCTGGAGAGTGTTGGCGAGGGAGAGAGATTGGACAGACTGGGCTGGAGAGTGTTGGCGAGGGAGAGAGATTGGACAGTCTGGGCTGGAGAGTGTTGGCGATGGAGAGAGATTGGGCAGACTGGGCTGGAGAGTGTTGGCGAGGGAGAGAGATTGGACAGACTGGGCTGGAGAGTGTTGGCGATGGAGAGAGATTGGACAGACTGGGCTGGAGAGTGTTGGCGAGGGAGAGAGATTGGACAGACTGGGCTGGAGAGTGTTGGCGATGGAGAGAGATTGGACAGACTGGGCTGGAGAGTGTTGGCGAGGGAGAGAGATTGGACAGACTGGGCTGGAGAGTGTTGGCGATGGAGAGAGATTGGACAGACTGGGCTGGAGAGTGTTGGCGAGGGAGAGAGATTGGACAGACTGGGCTGGAGAGTGTTGGCGATGGAGAGAGATTGGACAGACTGGGCTGGAGAGTGTTGGCGAGGGAGAGAGATTGGACAGACTGGGCTGGAGAGTGTTGGCGAGGGAGAGAGATTGGACAGACTGGGCTGGAGAGTGTTGGCGAGGGAGAGAGATTGGACAGACTGGACTGGAGAGCGTTGGCGAGGGAGAGAGATTGGACAGACTGTGCTGGAGAGTGTTGGCGACGGAGAGAGATTGGACAGACTGGGCTGGAGAGTGTTGGCGAGGGAGAGAGATTGGACAGACTGGGCTGGAGAGTGTTGGCGATGGAGAGAGATTGGGCAGACTGGGCTGGAGAGTGTTGGCGAGGGAGAGAGATTGGACAGACTGCGCTGGAGAGTGTTGGCGATGGAGAGAGATTGGATAGACTGGGCTGGAGAGTGTTGGCGAGGGAGAGAGATTGGACAGACTGAGCTGGAGAGTGTTGGCGATGGAGAGAGATTGGACAGACTGGGCTGGAGAGTGTTGGCGAGGGAGAGAGATTGGACAGACTGGGCTGGAGAGTGTTGGCGATGGAGAGAGATTGGACAGACTGGGCTGGAGAGTGTTGGCGAGGGAGAGAGATTGGACAGACTGGGCTGGAGAGTGTTGGCGAGGGAGAGAGATTGGACAGACTGGGCTGGAGAGTGTTGGCGAGGGAGAGAGATTGGACAGACTGGGCTGGAGAGTGTTGGCGAGGGAGAGAGATTGGACAGACTGGGCTGGAGAGTGTTGGCGAGGGAGAGAGATTGGGCAGACTGGGCTGGAGAGTGTTGGCGAGGGAGAGAGATTGGACAGACTGGGCTGGAGAGTGTTGGTGAGGGAGAGAGATTGGACAGGCTGGGCTGGAGAGTGTTGGCGAGGGAGAGAGATTGGACAGACTGGGCTGGAGAGTGTTGGCGAGGGAGAGAGATTGGACAGACTGGGCTGGAGAGTGTTGGCGAGGGAGAGAGATTGGACAGTCTGGGCTGGAGAGTGTTGGCGAGAGAGAGAGATTGGACAGGCTGGGCTGGGGAGTGTTGGCGAGGGAGAGAGATTGGACAGACTGGGCTGGAGAGTGTTGGCGAGAGAGAGAGATTGGACAGGCTGGGCTGGGGAGTGTTGGCGAGGGAGAGAGATTGGACAGACTGGGCTGGAGAGTGTTGGCGATGGAGAGAGATTGGGCAGACTGGGCTGGAGAGTGTTGGCGATGGAGAGAGATTGGACAGACCGGACTGGAGAGTGTTGGCGAGGGAGAGAGATTGGACAGTCTGGGCTGGAGAGTGTTGGCGATGGAGAGAGATTGGACAGACTGGGCTGGAGAGTGTTGGCGATGGAGAGAGATTGGACAGACTGGGCTGGAGAGTGTTGGCGATGGAGAGAGATTGGACAGACTGGGCTGGAGAGTGTTGGCGAGGGAGAGAGATTGGACAGACTGGGCTGGAGAGTGTTGGCGAGGGAGAGAGATTGGACAGACTGGGCTGGAGAGTGTTGGCGAGGGAGAGAGATTGGACAGACTGGGCTGGAGAGTGTTGGCGAGGGAGAGAGATTGGACAGACTGGGCTGGAGAGTGTTGGCGAGGGAGAGAGATTGGGCAGACTGGGCTGGAGAGTGTTGGCGAGGGAGAGAGATTGGACAGACTGGGCTGGAGAGTGTTGGTGAGGGAGAGAGATTGGACAGGCTGGGCTGGAGAGTGTTGGCGAGGGAGAGAGATTGGACAGACTGGGCTGGAGAGTGTTGGCGAGGGAGAGAGATTGGACAGACTGGGCTGGAGAGTGTTGGCGAGGGAGAGAGATTGGACAGACTGGGCTGGAGAGTGTTGGCGATGGAGATTGGACAGACTGGGCTGGAGAGTGTTGGCGAGGGAGAGAGATTGGACAGTCTGGGCTGGAGAGTGTTGGCGAGAGAGAGAGATTGGACAGGCTGGGCTGGGGAGTGTTGGCGAGGGAGAGAGATTGGACAGACTGGGCTGGAGAGTGTTGGCGAGAGAGAGAGATTGGACAGGCTGGGCTGGGGAGTGTTGGCGAGGGAGAGAGATTGGACAGACTGGGCTGGAGAGTGTTGGCGATGGAGAGAGATTGGGCAGACTGGGCTGGAGAGTGTTGGCGATGGAGAGAGATTGGACAGACCGGACTGGAGAGTGTTGGCGAGGGAGAGAGATTGGACAGACTGGGCTGGAGAGTGTTGGCGAGGGAGAGAGATTGGACAGACTGGGCTGGAGAGTGTTGGCGAGGGAGAGAGATTGGACAGACTGGGCTGGAGAGTGTTGGCGATGGAGAGAGATTGGGCAGACTGGGCTGGAGAGTGTTGGCGATGGAGAGAGATTGGACAGACTGAGCTGGAGAGTGTTGGCGAGGGAGAGAGATTGGACAGGCTGGGCTGGGGAGTGTTGGCGAGGGAGAGAGATTGGACAGTCTGGGCTGGAGAGTGTTGGCGAGAGAGAGAGATTGGACAGGCTGGGCTGGGGAGTGTTGGCGAGGGAGAGAGATTGGACAGACTGGGCTGGAGAGTGTTGGCGAGGGAGAGAGATTGGACAGTCTGGGCTGGAGAGTGTTGGCGAGAGAGAGAGATTGGACAGGCTGGGCTGGGGAGTGTTGGCGAGGGAGAGAGATTGGACAGACTGGGCTGGAGAGTGTTGGCGATGGAGAGAGATTGGACAGTCTGGGCTGGAGAGTGTTGGCGAGGGAGAGAGATTGGACAGACTGGGCTGGAGAGTGTTGGCGAGGGAGAGAGATTGGACAGACTGGGCTGGAGAGTGTTGGCGAGGGAAAGAGATTGGACAGACTGGGCTGGAGAGTGTTGGCGAGGGAGAGAGATTGGACAGACTGAGCTGGAGAGTGTTGGCGATGGAGAGAGATTGGACAGACTGGGCTGGAGAGTGTTGGCGAGGGAGAGAGATTGGACAGACTGAGCTGGAGAGTGTTGGCGATGGAGAGAGATTGGACAGACTGGGCTGGAGAGTGTTGGCGAGGGAGAGAGATTGGACAGACTGAGCTGGAGAGTGTTGGCGATGGAGAGAGATTGGACAGTCTGGGCTGGAGAGTGTTGGCGATGGAGAGAGATTGGACAGTCTGGGCTGGAGAGTGTTGGCGAGTGGGAGAGATTGGACAGACTGAGCTGGAGAGTGTTGGCGATGGAGAGAGATTGGACAGTCTGGGCTGGAGAGTGTTGGCGATGGAGAGAGATTGGACAGACTGGGCTGGAGAGTGTTGGCGAGGGAGAGAGATTGGACAGTCTGGGCTGGAGAGTGTTGGCGATGGAGAGAGATTGGACAGTCTGGGCTGGAGAGTGTTGGCGAGGGAGAGAGATTGGACAGACTGGGCTGGAGAGTGTTGGCGAGGGAGAGAGATTGGACAGACTGGGCTGGAGAGTGTTGGCGAGGGAGAGAGATTGGACAGACTGGGCTGGAGAGTGTTGGCGATGGAGAGAGATTGGACAGTCTGGGCTGGAGAGTGTTGGCGATGGAGAGAGATTGGACAGACTGGGCTGGAGAGTGTTGGCGAGGGAGAGAGATTGGACAGACTGGGCTGGAGAGTGTTGGCGATGGAGAGAGATTGGAGAGACTGGGCTGGAGAGTGTTGGCGAGGGAGAGAGATTGGACAGACTGGGCTGGAGAGTGTTGGCGATGGAGAGAGATTGGACAGACTGGGCTGGAGAGTGTTGGCGATGGAGAGAGATTGGACAGACTGGGCTGGAGAGTGTTGGCGATGGAGAGAGATTGGACAGACTGGGCTGGAGAGTGTTGGCGAGGGAGAGAGATTGGGCAGACTGGGCTGGAGAGTGTTGGCGAGGGAGAGAGATTGGGCAGACTGGGCTGGAGAGTGTTGGCGATGGAGAGAGATTGGACAGACTGAGCTGGAGAGTGTTGGCGAGGGAGAGAGATTGGACAGAGTGGGCTGGAGAGTGTTGGCGAGGGAGAGAGATTGGACAGACTGGGCTGGAGAGTGTTGGCGAGGGAGAGAGATTGGACAGACTGAGCTGGAGAGTGTTGGCGAGGGAGAGAGATTGGACAGACTGGGCTGGAGAGTGTTGGCGATGGAGAGAGATTGGACAGACTGGGCTGGAGAGTGTTGGCGAGGGAGAGAGATTGGACAGACTGGGCAGGAGAGTGTTGGCGAGGGAGAGAGATTGGACAGACTGGGCTGGAGAGTGTTGGCGAGGGAGAGAGATTGGACAGACTGGGCTGGAGAGTGTTGGCGAGGGAGAGAGATTGGACAGACTGGGCAGGAGAGTGTTGGCGAGGGAGAGAGATTGGACAGACTGGGCTGGAGAGTGTTGGCGATGGAGAGAGATTGGACAGACTGGGCTGGAGAGTGTTGGCGAGGGAGAGAGATTGGACAGACTGGGCTGGACAGTGTTGGCGAGGGAGAGAGATTGGACAGACTGGGCAGGAGAGTGTTGGCGATGGAGAGAGATTGGACAGACTGGGCTGGAGAGTGTTGGCGATGGAGAGAGATTGGACAGACTGAGCTGGAGAGTGTTGGCGAGGGAGAGAGATTGGACAGACTGGGCTGGAGAGTGTTGGCGAGGGAGAGAGATTGGACAGACTGGGCTGGAGAGTGTTGGCGATGGAGAGAGATTGGACAGACTGGGCTGGAGAGTGTTGGCGAGGGAGAGAGATTGGACAGACTGGGCTGGAGAGTGTGGGCGAGGGAGAGAGATTGGACAGACTGGGCTGGAGAGTGTTGGCGAGGGAGAGAGATTGGACAGACTGGGCAGGAGAGTGTTGGCGAGGGAGAGAGATTGGACAGACTGGGCTGGAGAGTGTTGGCGATGGAGAGAGATTGGACAGACTGGGCTGGAGAGTGTTGGCGAGGGAGAGAGATTGGACAGACTGGGCAGGAGAGTGTTGGCGAGGGAGAGAGATTGGACAGACTGGGCTGGAGAGTGTTGGCGATGGAGAGAGATTGGACAGACTGGGCTGGAGAGTGTTGGCGAGGGAGAGAGATTGGACAGACTGGGCTGGACAGTGTTGGCGAGGGAGAGAGATTGGACAGACTGGGCAGGAGAGTGTTGGCGATGGAGAGAGATTGGACAGACTGGGCTGGAGAGTGTTGGCGATGGAGAGAGATTGGACAGACTGAGCTGGAGAGTGTTGGCGAGGGAGAGAGATTGGACAGACTGGGCTGGAGAGTGTTGGCGAGGGAGAGAGATTGGACAGACTGGGCTGGAGAGTGTTGGCGATGGAGAGAGATTGGACAGACTGGGCTGGAGAGTGTTGGCGAGGGAGAGAGATTGGACAGACTGGGCTGGAGAGTGTTGGCGATGGAGAGAGATTGGACAGTCTGGGCTGGAGAGTGTTGGCGATGGAGAGAGATTGGACAGACTGGGCTGGAGAGTGTTGGCGATGGAGAGAGATTGGACAGACTGGGCTGGAGAGTGTTGGCGAGGGAGAGAGATTGGACAGACTGGGCTGGAGAGTGTTGGCGAGGGAGAGAGATTGGGCAGACTGGGCTGGAGAGTGTTGGCGATGGAGAGAGATTGGACAGACTGGGCTGGAGAGTGTTGGCGAGGGAGAGAGATTGGACAGACTGGGCTGGAGAGTGTTGGCGATGGAGAGAGATTGGACAGACTGGGCTGGAGAGTGTTGGCGAGGGAGAGAGATTGGACAGACTGGGCTGGAGAGTGTTGGCGAGGGAGAGAGATTGGACAGTCTGGGCTGGAGAGTGTTGGCGAGGGAGAGAGATTGGACAGACTGGGCTGGGGAGTGTTGGCGATGGAGATTGGACAGTCTGGGCTGGAGAGTGTTGGCGATGGAGATTGGACAGACTGGGCTGGAGAGTGTTGGCGAGGGAGAGAGATTGGACAGTCTGGGCTGGAGAGTGTTGGCGATGGAGAGAGATTGGGCAGACTGGGCTGGAGAGTGTTGGCGATGGAGAGAGATTGGGCAGACTGGGCTGGAGAGTGTTGGCGAGGGAGAGAGATTGGACAGACTGGGCTGGAGAGTGTTGGCGATGGAGAGAGATTGGACAGACTGGGCTGGAGAGTGTTGGCGATGGAGAGAGATTGGGCAGACTGGGCTGGAGAGTGTTGGCGATGGAGAGAGATTGGGCAGACTGGGCTGGAGAGTGTTGGCGAGGGAGAGAGATTGGACAGACTGGGCTGGGGAGTGTTGGCGATGGAGATTGGACAGTCTGGGCTGGAGAGTGTTGGCGATGGAGATTGGACAGACTGGGCTGGAGAGTGTTGGCGAGGGAGAGAGATTGGACAGACTGGGCTGGAGAGTGTTGGCGAGGGAGAGAGATTGGACAGTCTGGGCTGGAGAGTGTTGGCGAGGGAGAGAGATTGGACAGACTGGGCTGGAGAGTGTTGGCGAGGGAGAGAGATTGGGCAGACTGGGCTGGAGAGTGTTGGCGAGGGAGAGAGATTGGACAGTCTGGGCTGGAGAGTGTTGGCGAGGGAGAGAGATTGGACAGACTGGGCTGGAGAGTGTTGGCGAGGGAGAGAGATTGGACAGTCTGGGCTGGAGAGTGTTGGCGAGGGAGAGAGATTGGACAGACTGGGCTGGAGAGTGTTGGCGAGGGAGAGAGATTGGACAGACTGGGCTGGGGAGTGTTGGCGATGGAGATTGGACAGTCTGGGCTGGAGAGTGTTGGCGATGGAGAGAGATTGGACAGACTGGGCTGGAGAGTGTTGGCGAGGGAGAGAGATTGGACAGACTGGGCTGGGGAGTGTTGGCGATGGAGATTGGACAGTCTGGGCTGGAGAGTGTTGGCGAGGGAGAGAGATTGGACAGACTGGGCTGGGGAGTGTTGGCGAGGGAGAGAGATTGGACAGACTGGGCTGGGGAGTGTTGGCGATGGAGATTGGACAGTCTGGGCTGGAGAGTGTTGGCGATGGAGATTGGACAGACTGGGCTGGAGAGTGTTGGCGAGGGAGAGAGATTGGACAGACTGTGCTGGAGAGTGTTGGCGAGGGAGAGAGATTGGACAGTCTGGGCTGGAGAGTGTTGGCGAGGGAGAGAGATTGGACAGCATGGGCTGGAGAGTGTTGGCGATGGAGAGAGATTGGACAGTCTGGGCTGGAGAGTGTTGGCGAGGGAGAGAGATTGGGCAGACTGGGCTGGAGAGTGTTGGCGAGGGAGAGAGATTGGACAGTCTGGGCTGGAGAGTGTTGGCGAGGGAGAGAGATTGGACAGACTGTGCTGGAGAGTGTTGGCGAGGGAGAGAGATTGGACAGACTGGGCTGGAGAGTGTTGGCGAGGGAGAGAGATTGGACAGACTGTGCTGGAGAGTGTTGGCGATGGAGAGAGATTGGACAGACTGTGCTGGAGAGTGTTGGCGAGGGAGAGAGATTGGACAGTCTGGGCTGGAGAGTGTTGGCGAGGGAGAGAGATTGGACAGACTGGGCTGGAGAGTGCTGGCGATGGAGAGAGATTGGACAGACTGGGCTGGAGAGTGTTGGTGAGGGAGAGAGATTGGACACACTGTGCTGGAGAGTGTTGGCGATGGAGAGAGATTGGACAGTCTGGGCTGGAGAGTGTTGGCGAGGGAGAGAGATTGGACAGACTGTGCTGGAGAGTGTTGGCGAGGGAGAGAGATTGGACAGTCTGGGCTGGAGAGTGTTGGCGAGGGAGAGAGATTGGACAGACTGGGCTGGAGAGTGTTGGCGATGGAGAGAGATTGGACAGACTGTGCTGGAGAGTGTTGGCGAGGGAGAGAGATTGGACAGTCTGGGCTGGAGAGTGTTGGCGAGGGAGAGAGATTGGACAGACTGGGCTGGAGAGTGCTGGCGATGGAGAGAGATTGGACAGACTGGGCTGGAGAGTGTTGGCGAGGGAGAGAGATTGGACAGACTGGGCTGGAGAGTGTTGGCGAGGGAGAGAGATTGGACAGACTGGGCTGGAGAGTGTTGGCGATGGAGAGAGATTGGACAGACTGGACTGGAGAGTGTTGGCGAGGGAGAGAGATTGGACAGACTGGGCTGGAGAGTGCTGGCGAGGGAGAGAGATTGGGCAGACTGGGCTGGAGAGTGCTGGCGAGGGAGAGAGATTGGGCAGACTGGGCTGGAGAGTGTTGGCGATGGAGAGAGATTGGACAGACTGTGCTGGAGAGTGTTGGCGAGGGAGAGAGATTGGACAGTCTGGGCTGGAGAGTGTTGGCGAGGGAGAGAGATTGGACAGACTGGGCTGGAGAGTGCTGGCGATGGAGAGAGATTGGACAGACTGGGCTGGAGAGTGTTGGCGAGGGAGAGAGATTGGACAGACTGGGCTGGAGAGTGCTGGCGAGGGAGAGAGATTGGGCAGACTGGGCTGGAGAGTGTTGGCGAGGGAGAGAGATTGGGCAGACTGGGCTGGAGAGTGTTGGCGAGGGAGAGAGATTGGACAGACTGGGCTGGAGAGTGTTGGCGAGGGAGAGAGATTGGACAGACTGGGCTGGAGAGTGCTGGCGAGGGAGAGAGATTGGACAGACTGAGCTGGAGAGTGTTGGCGATGGAGAGAGATTGGACACACTGGGCTGGAGAGTGTTGGCGAGGGAGAGAGATTGGGCAGACTGGGCTGGAGAGTGTTGGCGATGGAGAGAGATTGGACAGACTGAGCTGGAGAGTGCTGGCGATGGAGAGAGATTGGACAGACTGAGCTGGAGAGTGCTGGCGAGGGAGAGAGATTGGGCAGACTGGGCTGGAGAGTGTTGGCGAGGGAGAGAGATTGGGCAGACTGGGCTGGAGAGTGTTGGCGATGGAGAGAGATTGGACAGACTGGGCTGGAGAGTGTTGGCGAGGGAGAGAGATTGGACAGACTGGGCTGGAGAGTGTTGGCGAGGGAGAGAGATTGGACAGACTGGGCTGGAGAGTGTTGGCGATGGAGAGAGATTGGACAGACTGGGCTGGAGAGTGTTGGCGAGGGAGAGAGATTGGACAGATTGGGCTGGAGAGTGTTGGCGAGGGAGAGAGATTGGACAGTCTGGGCTGGAGAGTGTTGGCGAGAGAGAGAGATTGGACAGACTGGGCTGGAGAGTGTTGGCGAGGGAGAGAGATTGGACAGACTGGGCTGGAGAGTGTTGGCGAGGGAGAGAGATTGGACAGACTGTGCTGGAGAGTGTTGGCGAGGGAGAGAGATTGGACAGACTGGGCTGGAGAGTGTTGGCGATGGAGAGAGATTGGACAGACTGGGCTGGAGAGTGTTGGTGAGGGAGAGAGATTGGACAGACTGGGCTGGAGAGTGTTGGCGATGGAGAGAGATTGGACAGACTGGGCTGGAGAGTGTTGGCGATGGAGAGAGATTGGACAGACTGGGCTGGAGAGTGTTGGCGATGGAGAGAGATTGGACAGTCTGGGCTGGAGAGTGTTGGCGAGGGAGAGAGATTGGACAGACTGGGCTGGAGAGTGTTGGTGAGGGAGAGAGATTGGACAGACTGGGCTGGAGAGTGTTGGCGAGGGAGAGAGATTGGACAGACTGAGCTGGAGAGTGTTGGCGATGGAGAGAGATTGGACAGACTGGGCTGGAGAGTGTTGGCGAGGGAGAGAGATTGGACAGACTGAACTGGAGAGTGTTGGCGATGGAGAGAGATTGGACAGTCTGGGCTGGAGAGTGTTGGCGATGGAGAGAGATTGGACAGACTGGGCTGGAGAGTGTTGGCGAGGGAGAGAGATTGGACAGTCTGGGCTGGAGAGTGTTGGCGATGGAGAGAGATTGGACAGACTGGGCTGGAGAGTGTTGGCGAGGGAGAGAGATTGGACAGACTGGGCTGGAGAGTGTTGGCGAGGGAGAGAGATTGGATAGACTGGGCTGGAGAGTGTTGGCGAGGGAGAGAGATTGGACAGACTGGGCTGGAGAGTGTTGGCGATGGAGAGAGATTGGACAGTCTGGGCTGGAGAGTGTTGGCGATGGAGAGAGATTGGACAGTCTGGGCTGGAGAGTGTTGGCGATGGAGAGAGATTGGACAGACTGGGCTGGAGAGTGTTGGCGAGGGAGAGAGATTGGACAGACTGGGCTGGAGAGTGTTGGCGAGGGAGAGAGATTGGACAGACTGGGCTGGAGAGTGTTGGCGATGGAGAGAGATTGGACAGTCTGGGCTGGAGAGTGTTGGCGATGGAGAGAGATTGGAGAGACTGGGCTGGAGAGTGTTGGCGAGGGAGAGAGATTGGACAGACTGGGCTGGAGAGTGTTGGCGATGGAGAGAGATTGGACAGTCTGGGCTGGAGAGTGTTGGCGATGGAGAGAGATTGGACAGACTGGGCTGGAGAGTGTTGGCGATGGAGAGAGATTGGACAGACTGGGCTGGAGAGTGTTGGCGAGGGAGAGAGATTGGACAGAGTGGGCTGGGGAGTGTTGGCGATGGAGAGAGATTGGACAGACTGGGCTGGAGAGTGTTGGCGATGGAGAGAGATTGGACAGAGTGGGCTGGAGAGTGTTGGCGAGGGAGAGAGATTGGACAGACTGGGCTGGAGAGTGTTGGCGAGGGAGAGAGATTGGACAGACTGGGCTGGAGAGTGTTGGCGAGGGAGAGAGATTGGACAGACTGGGCTGGAGAGTGTTGGCGAGGGAGAGAGATTGGACAGACTGGCCTGGAGAGTGTTGGCGAGGGAGAGAGATTGGACAGACTGGGCTGGAGAGTGTTGGCGAGGGAGAGAGATTGGACAGACTGGGCTGGAGAGTGTTGGCGAGGGAGAGAGATTGGACAGACTGGGCTGGAGAGTGTTGGCGAGGGAGAGAGATTGGACAGTCTGGGCTGGAGAGTGTTGGCGATGGAGAGAGATTGGACAGACTGGGCTGGAGAGTGTTGGCGAGGGAGAGCGATTGGACAGACTGGGCTGGAGAGTGTTGGCGAGGGAGATTGGACAGACTGGGCTGGGGAGTGTTGGCGATGGAGATTGGACAGTCTGGGCTGGAGAGTGTTGGCGAGGGAGAGAGATAGACAGTCTGGGCTGGAGAGTGTTGGCGATGGAGAGAGATTGGACAGACTGGGCTGGAGAGTGTTGGCGAGGGAGAGAGATTGGACAGACTGGGCTGGAGAGTGTTGGCGAGGGAGAGAGATTGGACAGACTGGGCTGGAGAGTGTTGGCGAGGGAGAGAGATTGGACAGACTGGGCTGGAGAGTGTTGGCGAGGGAGAGAGATTGGACAGACTGGGCTGGAGAGTGTTGGCGAGGGAGAGAGATTGGACAGACTGGGCTGGAGAGTGTTGGCGATGGAGAGAGATTGGACAGTCTGGGCTGGAGAGTGTTGGCGAGGGAGAGAGATTGGACAGACTGGGCTGGAGAGTGTTGGCGATGGAGAGAGATTGGACAGACTGGGCTGGAGAGTGTTGGCGAGGGAGAGAGATTGGACAGTCTGGGCTGGAGAGTGTTGGCGAGGGAGAGAGATTGGACAGACTGGGCTGGAGAGTGTTGGCGAGGGAGAGAGATTGGGCAGACTGAGCTGGAGAGTGAGGGCGAGGGAGAGAGATTGGACAGACTGTGCTGGAGAGTGTTGGCGATGGAGAGAGATTGGACAGACTGGGCTGGAGAGTGTTGGCGATGGAGAGAGATTGGACAGACTGAGCTGGAGAGTGTTGGCGAGGGAGAGAGATTGGACAGACTGAGCTGGAGAGTGAGGGCGAGGGAGAGAGATTGGACAGACTGTGCTGGAGAGTGTTGGCGATGGAGAGAGATTGGACAGACTGAGCTGGAGAGTGTTGGCGAGGGAGATTGGACAGACTGGGCTGGAGAGTGTTGGCGATGGAGAGAGATTGGACAGACTGTGCTGGAGAGTGTTGGCGATGGAGATTGGACAGACTGGGCTGGAGAGTGTTGGCGATGGAGAGAGATTGGACAGACTGGGCTGGAGAGTGTTGGCGATGGAGAGAGATTGGACAGACTGTGCTGGAGAGTGTTGGCGATGGAGATTGGACAGACTGGGCTGGAGAGTGTTGGCGATGGAGAGAGATTGGACAGACTGGGCTGGAGAGTGTTGGCGATGGAGAGAGATTGGACAGACTGGGCTGGAGAGTGTTGGCGATGGAGAGAGATTGGACAGACTGGGCTGGAGAGTGTTGGCGAGGGAGAGAGATTGGACAGACTGGGCTGGGGAGTGTTGGCGAGGGAGAGAGATTGGACAGTCTGGGCTGGAGAGTGTTGGCGAGGGAGAGAGATTGGACAGACTGGGCTGGAGAGTGTTGGCGAGGGAGAGAGATTGGACAGTCTGGGCTGGAGAGTGTTGGCGAGGGAGAGAGATTGGACAGACTGGGCTGGAGAGTGTTGGCGAGGGAGAGAGATTGGACAGACTGGGCTGGAGAGTGTTGGCGAGGGAGAGAGATTGGACAGTCTGGGCTGGAGAGTGTTGGCGAGGGAGAGAGATTGGACAGACTGGGCTGGGGAGTGTTGGCGATGGAGATTGGACAGTCTGGGCTGGAGAGTGTTGGCGATGGAGAGAGATTGGACAGACTGGGCTGGAGAGTGTTGGCGATGGAGAGAGATTGGACAGACTGGGCTGGAGAGTGTTGGCGATGGAGAGAGATTGGGCAGACTGTGCTGGAGAGTGTTGGCGAGGGAGAGAGATTGGACAGACTGGGCTGGAGAGTGTTGGCGAGGGAGAGAGATTGGACAGACTGGGCTGGAGAGTGTTGGCGAGGGAGAGAGATTGGACAGACTGGGCTGGAGAGTGTTGGCGATGGAGAGAGATTGGACAGACTGGGCTGGAGAGTGTTGGCGAGGGAGAGAGATTGGACACACTGGGCTGGAGAGTGTTGGCGAGGGAGAGAGATTGGACAGACTGAGCTGGAGAGTGTTGGCGATGGAGAGAGATTGGACAGACTGGGCTGGAGAGTGTTGGCGAGGGAGAGAGATTGGACAGTCTGGGCTGGAGAGTGTTGGCGAGGGAGAGAGATTGGACAGACTGGGCTGGAGAGTGTTGGCGAGGGAGAGAGATTGGACAGACTGGGCTGGAGAGTGTTGGCGAGGGAGAGAGATTGGACAGACTGGGCTGGAGAGTGTTGGCGATGGAGAGAGATTGGACAGTCTGGGCTGGAGAGTGTTGGCGAGGGAGAGAGATTGGACAGACTGAGCTGGAGAGTGCTGGCGATGGAGAGAGATTGGACAGACTGAGCTGGAGAGTGCTGGCGAGGGAGAGAGATTGGGCAGACTGGGCTGGAGAGTGTTGGCGAGGGAGAGAGATTGGGCAGACTGGGCTGGAGAGTGTTGGCGATGGAGAGAGATTGGACAGACTGTGCTGGAGAGTGTTGGCGAGGGAGAGAGATTGGACAGACTGGGCTGGAGAGTGTTGGCGAGGGAGAGAGATTGGACAGACTGGGCTGGAGAGTGTTGGCGATGGAGAGAGATTGGACAGACTGGGCTGGAGAGTGTTGGCGAGGGAGAGAGATTGGACAGACTGGGCTGGAGAGTGTTGGCGAGGGAGAGAGATTGGACAGACTGGGCTGGGGAGTGTTGGCGATGGAGAGAGATTGGACAGACTGGGCTGGAGAGTGTTGGCGATGGAGAGAGATTGGACAGACTGGGCTGGAGAGTGTTGGCGAGGGAGAGAGATTGGACAGACTGGGCTGGAGAGTGTTGGCGAGGGAGAGAGATTGGACAGACTGGGCTGGAGAGTGTTGGCGATGGAGAGAGATTGGACAGACTGGGCTGGAGAGTGTTGGCGAGGGAGAGAGATTGGACAGACTGGGCTGGAGAGTGTTGGCGAGGGAGAGAGATTGGACAGACTGGGCTGGAGAGTGTTGGCGAGGGAGAGAGATTGGACAGACTGGGCTGGAGAGTGTTGGCGAGGGAGAGAGATTGGACAGACTGGGCTGGAGAGTGTTGGCGAGGGAGAGAGATTGGACAGACTGGGCTGGAGAGTGTTGGCGAGGGAGAGAGATTGGACAGACTGGGCTGGAGAGTGTTGGCGAGGGAGAGAGATTGGACAGACTGGGCTGGAGAGTGTTGGCGAGGGAGAGAGATTGGACAGACTGGGCTGGAGAGTGTTGGCGAGGGAGAGAGATTGGACAGACTGGGCTGGAGAGTGTTGGCGAGGGAGAGAGATTGGGCAGACTGGGCTGGAGAGTGTTGGCGAGGGAGAGAGATTGGACAGACTGGGCTGGAGAGTGTTGGCGATGGAGAGAGATTGGACAGACTGGGCTGGAGAGTGTTGGCGAGGGAGAGAGATTGGGCAGACTGGGCTGGAGAGTGTTGGCGAGGGAGAGAGATTGGACAGACTGGGCTGGAGAGTGTTGGCGATGGAGAGAGATTGGACAGACTGGGCTGGAGAGTGTTGGCGAGGGAGAGAGATTGGACAGACTGGGCTGGAGAGTGTTGGCGAGGGAGAGAGGTTGGACAGACTGGGCTGGAGAGTGTTGGCGATGGAGAGAGATTGGACAGACTGGGCTGGAGAGTGTTGGCGAGGGAGAGAGATTGGACAGATTGGGCTGGAGAGTGTTGGCGAGGGAGAGAGATTGGACAGACTGAGCTGGAGAGTGCTGGCGATGGAGAGAGATTGGACAGACTGGGCTGGAGAGTGTTGGCGAGGGAGAGAGATTGGACAGACTGGGCTGGAGAGTGTTGGCGATGGAGAGAGATTGGACAGGCTGGGCTGGAGAGTGTTGGCGAGGGAGAGAGATTGGACAGACTGGGCTGGAGAGTGTTGGCGAGGGAGAGAGATTGGACAGACTGGGCTGGAGAGTGTTGGCGAGGGAGAGAGATTGGGCAGACTGGGCTGGAGAGTGTTGGCGATGGAGAGAGATTGGACAGACTGGGCTGGAGAGTGTTGGCGAGGGAGAGAGATTGGGCAGACTGGGCTGGAGAGTGTTGGCGATGGAGAGAGATTGGACAGACTGGGCTGGAGAGTGTTGGCGATGGAGAGAGATTGGACAGACTGGGCTGGAGAGTGTTGGCGAGGGAGAGAGATTGGGCAGACTGGGCTGGAGAGTGTTGGCGATGGAGAGAGATTGGACAGACTGTGCTGGAGAGTGTTGGCGATGGAGAGAGATTGGACAGTCTGGGCTGGAGAGTGTTGGCGAGGGAGAGAGATTGGACAGACTGAGCTGGAGAGTGTTGGCGAGGGAGAGAGATTGGACAGACTGGGCTGGAGAGTGTTGGCGAGTCAGAGAGATTGGGCAGACTGGGCTGGAGAGTGTTGGCGAGGGAGAGAGATTGGACAGACTGGGCTGGAGAGTGTTGGCGATGGAGAGAGATTGGACAGACTGGGCTGGAGAGTGTTGGCGATGGAGAGAGATTGGACAGACTGGGCTGGAGAGTGTTGGCGAGGGAGAGAGATTGGACAGACTGGGCTGGAGAGTGTTGGCGAGGGAGAGAGATTGGACAGACTGGGCTGGAGAGTGTTGGCGATGGAGAGAGATTGGACAGACTGGGCTGGAGAGTGTTGGCGAGGGAGAGAGATTGGACAGACTGGGCTGGAGAGTGTTGGCGATGGAGAGAGATTGGACAGTCTGGGCTGGAGAGTGTTGGCGAGGGAGAGAGATTGGACAGACTGGGCTGGAGAGTGTTGGCGAGGGAGAGAGATTGGACAGACTGGGCTGGAGAGTGTTGGCGAGGGAGAGAGATTGGACAGACTGGGCTGGAGAGTGTTGGCGAGGGAGAGAGATTGGACAGACTGAGCTGGAGAGTGTTGGCGATGGAGAGAGATTGGACAGACTGGGCTGGAGAGTGTTGGCGAGGGAGAGAGATTGGACAGTCTGGTCTGGAGAGTGTTGGCGATGGAGAGAGATTGGACAGTCTGGGCTGGAGAGTGTTGGCGAGGGAGAGAGATTGGACAGACTGAGCTGGAGAGTGTTGGCGAGGGAGAGAGATTGGACAGACTGGGCTGGAGAGTGTTGGCGAGGGAGAGAGATTGGACAGACTGAGCTGGAGAGTGTTGGCGATGGAGAGAGATTGGACAGACTGGGCTGGAGAGTGTTGGCGAGGGAGAGAGATTGGACAGTCTGGGCTGGAGAGTGTTGGCGAGGGAGAGAGATTGGACAGACTGGGCTGGAGAGTGTTGGCGATGGAGAGAGATTGGACAGACTGGGCTGGAGAGTGTTGGCGAGGGAGAGAGATTGGACAGACTGGGCTGGAGAGTGTTGGCGAGGGAGAGAGATTGGACAGACTGGGCTGGAGAGTGTTGGCGAGGGAGAGAGATTGGACAGACTGGGCTGGAGAGTGTTGGCGATGGAGATTGGACAGACTGCGCTGGAGAGTGTTGGCGATGGAGATTGGACAGACTGCGCTGGAGAGTGTTGGCGAGGGAGAGAGATTGGACAGACTGAGCTGGAGAGTGTTGGCGATGGAGAGAGATTGGACAGACTGGGCTGGAGAGTGTTGGCGAGGGAGAGAGATTGGACAGTCTGAGCTGGAGAGTGTTGGCGATGGAGAGAGATTGGACAGACTGGGCTGGAGAGTGTTGGCGAGGGAGAGAGATTGGACAGACTGGGCTGGAGAGTGTTGGCGAGGGAGAGAGATTGGACAGACTGGGCTGGAGAGTGTTGGCGATGGAGAGAGATTGGACAGACTGGGCTGGAGAGTGTTGGCGATGGAGAGAGATTGGACAGACTGGGCTGGAGAGTGTTGGCGAGGGAGAGAGATTGGACAGACTGGGCTGGAGAGTGTTGGCGAGGGAGAGAGATTGGACAGACTGGGCTGGAGAGTGTTGGCGAGGGAGAGAGATTGGACAGACTGGGCTGGAGAGTGTTGGCGAGGGAGAGAGATTGGACAGTCTGGGCTGGAGAGTGTTGGCGAGGGAGAGAGATTGGACAGACTGGGCTGGAGAGTGTTGGCGAGGGAGAGAGATTGGACAGAGTGAGCTGGAGAGTGTTGGCGAGGGAGAGAGATTGGACAGTCTGAGCTGGAGAGTGTTGGCGATGGAGAGAGATTGGACAGTCTGGGCTGGAGAGTGTTGGCGAGGGAGAGAGATTGGACAGACTGGGCTGGAGATTGTTGGCGAGGGAGAGAGATTGGACAGTCTGGGCTGGAGAGTGTTGGCGAGGGAGAGAGATTGGACATACTGGGCTGGAGAGTGTTGGCGAGGGAGAGAGATTGGACAGACTGGGCTGGAGAGTGTTGGCGATGGAGAGAGATTGGACAGTCTGGGCTGGAGAGTGTTGGCGAGGGAGAGAGATTGGACAGACTGGGCTGGAGAGTGTTGGCAAGGGAGAGAGATTGGACAGACTGGGCTGGAGAGTGTTGGCGATGGAGAGAGATTGGACAGTCTGGGCTGGAGAGTGTTGGCGAGGGAGAGAGATTGGGCAGACTGGGCTGGAGAGTGTTGGCGATGGAGAGAGATTGGACAGACTGGGCTGGAGAGTGTTGGCGATGGAGAGAGATTGGACAGACTGTGCTGGAGAGTGTTGGCGAGGGAGAGAGATTGGACACACTGGGCTGGAGAGTGTTGGCGATGGAGAGAGATTGGACAGACTGGGCTGGAGAGTGTTGGCGATGGAGAGAGATTGGACAGACTGGGCTGGAGAGTGTTGGCGAGGGAGAGAGATTGGACAGACTGGGCTGGAGAGTGTTGGCGAGGGAGAGAGATTGGACAGACTGGGCTGGAGAGTGTTGGCGAGGGAGAGAGATTGGACAGACTGGGCTGGAGAGTGTTGGCGAGGGAGAGAGATTGGACAGACTGGGCTGGAGAGTGTTGGCGAGGGAGAGAGATTGGACAGTCTGGGCTGGAGAGTGTTGGCGAGGGAGAGAGATTGGACAGACTGTGCTGGAGAGTGTTGGCGAGGGAGAGAGATTGGACAGTCTGGGCTGGAGAGTGTTGGCGAGGGAGAGAGATTGGACAGACTGGGCTGGAGAGTGTTGGCGAGGGAGAGAGATTGGACAGACTGGGCTGGAGAGTGTTGGCGAGGGAGAGAGATTGGACAGACTGGGCTGGAGAGTGTTGGCGAGGGAGAGAGATTGGACATACTGGGCTGGAGAGTGTTGGCGAGGGAGAGAGATTGGACAGACTGGGCTGGAGAGTGTTGGCGATGGAGAGAGATTGGATAGACTGGGCTGGAGAGTGTTGGCGATGGAGAGAGATTGGACAGTCTGGGCTGGAGAGTGTTGGCGATGGAGAGAGATTGGACAGACTGGGCTGGAGAGTGTTGGCGAGGGAGAGAGATTGGACAGACTGGGCTGGGGAGTGTTGGCGAGGGAGAGAGATTGGGCAGACTGGGCTGGAGAGTGTTGGCGAGGGAGAGAGATTGGACAGTCTGGGCTGGAGAGTGTTGGCGAGGGAGAGAGATTGGACAGACTGAGCTGGAAAGTGTTGGCGAGGGAGAGAGATTGGACAGACTGGGCTGGAGAGTGTTGGCGAGGGAGAGAGATTGGACAGACTGGGCTGGAGAGTGTTGGCGAGGGAGAGAGATTGGACAGACTGGGCTGGAGAGTGTTGGCGATGGAGATTGGGTAGACTGGGCTGGAGAGTGTGGGCGATGGAGAGAGATTGGATAGACTGGGCTGGAGAGTGTTGGCGATGGAGAGAGATTGGACAGACTGGGCTGGAGAGTGTTGGCGAGGGAGAGAGATTGGACAGACTGGGCTGGAGAGTGTTGGCGATGGAGAGAGATTGGACAGACTGGGCTGGAGAGTGTTGGCGAGGGAGAGAGATTGGACAGACTGTGCTGGAGAGTGTTGGCGAGGGAGAGAGATTGGACAGACTGGGCTGGAGAGTGTTGGCGAGGGAGAGAGATTGGACAGACTGGGCTGGAGAGTGTTGGCGATGGAGAGAGATTGGACAGACTGGGCTGGAGAGTGTTGGCGATGGAGAGAGATTGGACAGACTGTGCTGGAGAGTGTTGGCGAGGGAGAGAGATTGGACAGACTGGGCTGGAGAGTGTTGGCGATGGAGAGAGATTGGACAGACTGGGCTGGAGAGTGTTGGCGAGGGAGAGAGATTGGACAGACTGGGCTGGAGAGTGTTGGCGATGGAGAGAGATTGGACAGACTGGGCTGGAGAGTGTTGGCGAGGGAGAGAGATTGGACAGACTGGGCTGGAGAGTGTTGGCGAGGGAGAGAGATTGGACAGACTGGGCTGGAGAGTGTTGGCGATGGAGAGAGATTGGGCAGACTGGGCTGGAGAGTGTTGGCGAGGGAGAGAGATTGGACAGACTGAGCTGGAGAGTGTTGGCGATGGAGAGAGATTGGACAGACTGGGCTGGAGAGTGTTGGCGAGGGAGAGAGATTGGACAGTCTGGGCTGGAGAGTGTTGGCGAGGGAGAGAGATTGGACAGACTGTGCTGGAGAGTGTTGGCGATGGAGAGAGATTGGACAGTCTGGGCTGGAGAGTGTTGGCGAGGGAGAGAGATTGGACAGACTGCGCTGGAGAGTGTTGGCGAGGGAGAGAGATTGGACAGACTGGGCTGGAGAGTGTTGGCGATGGAGAGAGATTGGACAGACTGGGCTGGAGAGTGTTGGCGAGGGAGAGAGATTGGACAGTCTGGGCTGGAGAGTGTTGGCGAGGGAGAGAGATTGGACAGACTGAGCTGGAGAGTGTTGGCGATGGAGATTGGACAGACTGGGCTGGAGAGTGTTGGCGATGGAGAGAGATTGGACAGACTGGGCTGGAGAGTGTTGGCGATGGAGAGAGATTGGACAGACTGGGCTGGAGAGTGTTGGCGAGGGAGAGAGATTGGACAGACTGGGCTGGAGAGTGTTGGCGAGGGAGAGAGATTGGACAGACTGGGCTGGAGAGTGTTGGCGAGGGAGAGAGATTGGACAGACTGGGCTGGAGAGTGTTGGCGATGGAGAGAGATTGGACAGACTGGGCTGGAGAGTGTTGGCGATGGAGAGAGATTGGACAGACTGGGCTGGAGAGTGTTGGCGAGGGAGAGAGATTGGGCAGACTGGGCTGGAGAGTGTTGGCGAGGGAGAGAGATTGGACAGACTGGGCTGGAGAGTGTTGGCGATGGAGAGAGATTGGACAGACTGGGCTGGAGAGTGTTGGCGAGGGAGAGAGATTGGACAGACTGCGCTGGAGAGTGTTGGCGAGGGAGAGAGATTGGACAGACTGGGCTGGAGAGTGTTGGCGATGGAGAGAGATTGGACAGTCTGGGCTGGAGAGTGTTGGCGAGGGAGAGAGATTGGGCAGATTGGGCTGGAGAGTGTTGGCGATGGAGAGAGATTGGACAGTCTGGGCTGGAGAGTGTTGGCGATGGAGAGAGATTGGACAGACCGGGCTGGAGAGTGTTGGCGAGGGAGAGAGATTGGACAGACTGGGCTGGAGAGTGTTGGCGATGGAGAGAGATTGGACAGACTGGGCTGGAGAGTGTTGGCGATGGAGATTGGACAGTCTGGGCTGGAGAGTGTTGGCGAGCGAGAGAGATTGGGCAGATTGGGCTGGAGAGTGTTGGCGATGGAGAGAGATTGGACAGTCTGGGCTGGAGAGTGTTGGCGAGGGAGAGAGATTGGACAGACTGGGCTGGAGAGTGTTGGCGAGGGAGAGAGATTGGACAGACTGGGCTGGAGAGTGTTGGCGAGGGAGAGAGATTGGACAGACTGGGCTGGAGAGTGTTGGCGAGGGAGAGAGATTGGACAGTCTGGGCTGGAGAGTGTTGGCGAGGGAGAGAGATTGGACAGACTGGGCTGGAGAGTGTTGGCGAGGGAGAGAGATTGGACAGTCTGGGCTGGAGAGTGTTGGCGAGGGAGAGAGATTGGGCAGACTGGGCTGGAGAGTGTTGGCGATGGAGAGAGATTGGGCAGTCTGGGCTGGAGAGTGTTGGCGATGGAGAGAGATTGGACAGACTGGGCTGGAGAGTGTTTGCGATGGAGAGAGATTGGACAGACCGGGCTGGAGAGTGTTGGCGAGGGAGAGAGATTGGACAGACTGGGCTGGAGAGTGTTGGCGATGGAGAGAGATTGGACAGACTGGGCTGGAGAGAGTTGGCGAGGGAGAGAGATTGGGCAGACTGGGCTGGAGAGTGTTGGCGAGGGAGAGAGATTGGACAGACTGGGCTGGAGAGTGTTGGCGATGGAGAGAGATTGGACAGACTGCGCTGGAGAGTGTTGGCGATGGAGAGAGATTGGACAGTCTGGGCTGGAGAGTGTTGGCGAGGGAGAGAGATTGGACAGTCTGGGCTGGAGAGTGTTGGCGAGGGAGAGAGATTGGACAGACTGTGCTGGAGAGTGTTGGCGAGGGAGAGAGATTGGACAGACTGGGCTGGAGAGTGTTGGCGATGGAGAGAGATTGGACAGACTGGGCTGGAGAGTGTTGGCGAGGGAGAGAGATTGGACAGTCTGGGCTGGAGAGTGTTGGCGAGGGAGAGAGATTGGACAGACTGGGCTGGAGAGTGTTGGCGATGGAGAGAGATTGGACAGACTGGGCTGGAGAGTGTTGGCGAGGGAGAGAGATTGGACAGACTGTGCTGGAGAGTGTTGGCGATGGAGAGAGATTGGACAGACTGGGCTGGAGAGTGTTGGCGAGGGAGAGAGATTGGACAGATTGGGCTGGAGAGTGTTGGCGAGGGAGAGAGATTGGACAGACTGTGCTGGAGAGTGTTGGCGATGGAGAGAGATTGGACACACTGGGCTGGAGAGTGTTGGCGAGGGAGAGAGATTGGACAGACTGAGCTGGAGAGTGTTGGCGATGGAGAGAGATTGGACAGATTGGGCTGGAGAGTGTTGGCGAGGGAGAGAGATTGGACAGACTGTGCTGGAGAGTGTTGGCGAGGGAGAGAGATTGGACACACTGGGCTGGAGAGTGTTGGCGAGGGAGAGAGATTGGACAGACTGTGCTGGAGAGTGTTGGCGATGGAGAGAGATTGGACAGACTGGGCTGGAGAGTGTTGGCGAGGGAGAGAGATTGGACACACTGGGCTGGAGAGTGTTGGCGATGGAGAGAGATTGGACAGACTGGGCTGGAGAGTGTTGGCGATGGAGAGAGATTGGACAGACTGGGCTGGAGAGTGTTGGCGAGGGAGAGAGATTGGACAGACTGCGCTGGAGAGTGTTGGCGAGGGAGAGAGATTGGACAGACTGCGCTGGAGAGTGTTGGCGAGGGAGAGAGATTGGACAGACTGGGCTGGAGAGTGTTGGCGAGGGAGAGAGATTGGACAGACTGGGCTGGAGAGTGTTGGCGATGGAGAGAGATTGGACAGACTGGGCTGGAGAGTGTTGGCGATGGAGAGAGATTGGACAGACTGGGCTGGAGAGTGTTGGCGATGGAGAGAGATTGGACAGACTGAGCTGGAGAGTGTTGGCGAGGGAGAGAGATTGGACAGACTGGGCTGGAGAGTGTTGGCGAGGGAGAGAGATTGGACAGTCTGGGCTGGAGAGTGTTGGCGATGGAGAGAGATTGGACAGTCTGGGCTGGAGAGTGTTGGCGAGGGAGAGAGATTGGACAGTCTGGGCTGGAGAGTGTTGGCGATGGAGAGAGATTGGACAGTCTGGGCTGGAGAGTGTTGGCGATGGAGAGAGATTGGACAGACTGGGCTGGAGAGTGTTGGCGAGGGAGAGAGATTGGACAGACTGGGCTGGAGAGTGTTGGCGAGGGAGAGAGATTGGACAGGCTGGGCTGGAGAGTGTTGGCGATGGAGAGAGATTGGACAGACTGGGATGGAGAGTGTTGGCGATGGAGAGAGATTGGACAGACTGTGCTGGAGAGTGTTGGCGAGGGAGAGAGATTGGACAGTCTGGGCTGGAGAGTGTTGGCGAGGGAGAGAGATTGGACAGACTGCGCTGGAGAGTGTTGGCGAGGGAGAGAGATTGGACAGACTGGGATAGAGAGTGTTGGCGAGGGAGAGAGATTGGACAGTCTGGGCTGGAGAGTGTTGGCGATGGAGAGAGATTGGGCAGACTGGGCAGGAGAGTGTTGGCGATGGAGAGAGATTGGACAGACTGTGCTGGAGAGTGTTGGCGAGGGAGAGAGATTGGAGAGACTGGGCTGGAGAATGTTGGCGAGGGAGAGAGATTGGACAGACTGGGCTGGAGAGTGTTGGCGAGGGAGAGAGATTGGACAGACTGGGCTGGAGAGTGTTGGCGATGGAGAGAGATTGGACAGACTGGGCTGGAGAGTGTTGGCGATGGAGAGAGATTGGATAGACTGGGCTGGAGAGTGTTGGCGATGGAGAGAGATTGGACAGTCTGGGCTGGAGAGTGTTGGCGAGGGAGAGAGATTGGACAGACTGGGCTGGAGAGTGTTGGCGATGGAGAGAGATTGGACAGACTGGGCTGGAGAGTGTTGGCGAGGGAGAGAGATTGGACAGACTGGGCTGGAGAGTGTTGGCGAGGGAGAGAGATTGGACAGACTGGGCTGGAGAGTGTTGGCGAGGGAGAGAGATTGGACAGACTGGGCTGGAGAGTGTTGGCGAGGGAGAGAGATTGGACAGACTGAGCTGGAGAGTGTTGGCGAGGGAGAGAGATTGGACAGACTGGGCTGGAGAGTGTTGGCGAGGGAGAGAGATTGGACAGACTGGGCTGGAGAGTGTTGGCGAGGGAGAGAGATTGGATAGACTGGGCTGGAGAGTGTTGGCGAGGGAGAGAGATTGGACAGACTGGGCTGGAGAGTGTTGGCGAGGGAGAGAGATTGGACAGACTGGGCTGGAGAGTGTTGGCGATGGAGAGAGATTGGGCAGACTGGGCTGGAGAGTGTTGGCGAGGGAGAGAGATTGGACAGACTGGGCTGGAGAGTGTTGGCGATGGAGAGAGATTGGGCAGACTGGGCTGGGGAGTGTTGGCGAGGGAGAGAGATTGGACAGACTGGGCTGGAGAGTGTTGGCGAGGGAGAGAGATTGGACAGACTGGGCTGGAGAGTGTTGGTGATGGAGAGAGATTGGGCAGACTGGGCTGGAGAGTGTTGGCGAGGGAGAGAGATTGGACAGACTGGGCTGGAGAGTGTTGGCGAGGGAGAGAGATTGGACAGACTGGGCTGGAGCGTGTTGGCGAGGGAGAGAGATTGGGCAGACTGGGCTGGAGAGTGTTGGCGATGGAGAGAGATTGGACAGACTGGGCTGGAGAGTGTTGGCGATGGAGAGAGATTGGACAGACTGTGCTGGAGAGTGTTGGCGAGGGAGAGAGATTGGACAGTCTGGTCTGGAGAGTGTTGGCGAGGGCGAGAGATTGGACAGACTGGGCTGGAGAGTGTTGGCGATGGAGAGAGATTGGGCAGACTGGGCTGGAGAGTGTTGGCGATGGAGAGAGATTGGACAGACTGTGCTGGAGAGTGTTGGCGAGGGAGAGAGATTGGACAGTCTGGGCTGGAGAGTGTTGGCGAGGGAGAGAGATTGGACAGACTGGGCTGGAGAGTGTTGGAGATGGAGAGAGATTGGACAGACTGGGCTGGAGAGTGTTGGCGAGGGAGAGAGATTGGACAGACTGGGCTGGAGAGTGTTGGCGAGGGAGAGAGATTGGGCAGACTGGGCTGGAGAGTGTTGGCGATGGAGAGAGATTGGACAGACTGGGCTGGAGAGTGTTGGCGAGGGAGAGAGATTGGAGAGACTGGGCTGGAGAGTGTTGGCGAGGGAGAGAGATTGGACAGACTGGGCTGGAGAGTGTTGGCGAGGGAGAGAGATTGGAGAGACTGGGCTGGAGAGTGTTGGCGAGGGAGAGAGATTGGACAGACTGAGCTGGAGAGTGTTGGCGAGGGAGAGAGATTGGAGAGACTGGGCTGGAGAGTGTTGGCGAGGGAGAGAGATTGGACAGACTGAGCTGGAGAGTGTTGGCGATGGAGAGAGATTGGACAGACTGGGCTGGAGAGTGTTGGCGATGGAGAGAGATTGGACAGACTGGGCTGGAGAGTGTTGGCGAGGGAGAGAGATTGGACAGTCTGGGCTGGAGAGTGTTGGCGATGGAGAGAGATTGGACAGACTGGGCTGGAGAGTGTTGGCGAGGGAGAGAGATTGGACAGACTGGGCTGGAGAGTGTTGGCGATGGAGAGAGATTGGACAGACTGGGCTGGAGAGTGTTGGCGATGGAGAGAGATTGGACAGACTGGGCTGGAGAGTGTTGTCGAGGGAGAGAGATTGGACAGTCTGAGCTGGAGAGTGTTGGCGATGGAGAGAGATTGGACAGACTGGGCTGGAGAGTGTTGGCGAGGGAGAGAGATTGGACAGACTGGGCTGGAGAGTGTTGGCGAGGGAGAGAGATTGGACATACTGGGCTGGAGAGTGTTGGCGAGGGAGAGAGATTGGACAGACTGGGCTGGAGAGTGTTGGCGATGGAGAGAGATTGGACAGTCTGGGCTGGAGAGTGTTGGCGAGGGAGAGAGATTGGATAGACTGGGCTGGAGAGTGTTGGCGAGGGAGAGAGATTGGACAGACTGGGCTGGAGAGTGTTGGCGATGGAGAGAGATTGGACAGTCTGGGCTGGAGAGTGTTGGCGAGGGAGAGAGATTGGACAGACTGGGCTGGAGAGTGTTGGCGAGGGAGAGAGATTGGACAGACTGGGCTGGAGAGTGTTGGCGATGGAGAGAGATTGGACAGTCTGGGCTCGAGAGTGTTGGCGAGGGAGAGAGATTGGGCAGACTGGGCTGGAGAGTGTTGGCGATGGAGAGAGATTGGACAGACTGGGCTGGAGAGTGTTGGCGATGGAGAGAGATTGGACAGACTGGGCTGGAGAGTGTTGGCGATGGAGAGAGATTGGACAGACTGGGCTGGAGAGTGTTGGCGAGGGAGAGAGATTGGACATACTGGGCTGGAGAGTGTTGGCGAGGGAGAGAGATTGGACAGACTGGGCTGGAGAGTGTTGGCGATGGAGAGAGATTGGATAGACTGGGCTGGAGAGTGTTGGCGATGGAGAGAGATTGGACAGTCTGGGCTGGAGAGTGTTGGCGATGGAGAGAGATTGGGCAGACTGGGCTGGAGAGTGTTGGCGAGGGAGAGAGATTGGACAGACTGGGCTGGAGAGTGTTGGCGATGGAGATTGGACAGACTGGGCTGGAGAGTGTTGGCGAGGGAGAGAGATTGGACAGACTGGGCTGGAGAGTGTTGGCGAGGGAGAGAGATTGGACAGACTGGGCTGGAGAGTGTTGGCGATGGAGAGAGATTGGACAGAGTGAGCTGGAGAGTGTTGGCGAGGGAGAGAGATTGGACAGACTGGGCTGGAGAGTGTTGGCGAGGGAGAGAGATTGGACAGTCTGGGCTGGAGAGTGTTGGCGAGGGAGAGAGATTGGACAGACTGGGCTGGAGAGTGTTGGCGAGGGAGAGAGATTGGACAGACTGGGCTGGAGAGTGTTGGCGAGGGAGTGAGATTGGACAGACTGGGCTGGAGAGTGTTGGCGAGGGAGAGAGATTGGACAGACTGGGCTGGAGAGTGTTGGCGAGGGAGAGAGATTGGACAGACTGGGCTGGAGAGTGTTGGCGAGGGAGAGAGATTGGGCAGACTGGGCTGGAGAGTGTTGGCGATGGAGAGAGATTGGACAGTCTGGGCTGGAGAGTGTTGGCGAGGGAGAGAGATTGGACAGACTGGGCTGGAGAGTGTTGGCGATGGAGAGAGATTGGACAGACTGGGCTGGAGAGTGTTGGCGAGGGAGAGAGATTGGACAGACTGGGCTGGAGAGTGTTGGCGAGGGAGAGAGATTGGACAGACTGGGCTGGGGAGTGTTGGCGAGGGAGAGAGATTGGACAGTCTGGGCTGGAGAGTGTTGGCGAGGGAGAGAGATTGGACAGACTGGGCTGGAGAGTGAGGGCGAGGGAGAGAGATTGGACAGTCTGGGCTGGAGAGTGTTGGCGAGGGAGAGAGATTGGACAGACTGGGCTGGAGAGTGTTGGCGAGGGAGAGAGATTGGACAGACTGGGCTGGAGAGTGTTGTCGATGGAGAGAGATTGGACAGACTGGGCTGGAGAGTGTTGGCGAGGGAGAGAGATTGGACAGACTGGGCTGGAGAGTGTTGGCGAGGGAGAGAGATTGGACAGACTGGGCTGGAGAGTGTTGGCGATGGAGAGAGATTGGACAGACTGGGCTGGAGAGTGTTGGTGATGGAGAGAGATTGGACAGGCTGGGCTGGAGAGCGTTGGCGAGCGAGAGAGATTGGGCAGATTGGGCTGGAGAGTGTTGGCGATGGAGAGAGATTGGACAGTCTGGGCTGGAGAGTGTTGGCGATGGAGAGAGATTGGACAGTCTGGGCTGGAGAGTGTTGGCGAGGGAGAGAGATTGGACAGACTGGGCTGGAGAGTGTTGGCGATGGAGAGAGATTGGGCAGTCTGGGCTGGAGAGTGTTGGCGATGGAGAGAGATTGGACAGACTGGGCTGGAGAGTGTTGGCGAGGGAGAGAGATTGGACAGACTGGGCTGGAGAGGGTTGGCGAGGGAGAGAGATTGGACAGTCTGGGCTGGAGAGTGTTGGCGATGGAGAGAGATTGGACAGACTGGGCTGGAGAGTGTTGGCGATGGAGAGAGATTGGACAGACCGGGCTGGAGAGTGTTGGCGATGGAGAGAGATTGGACAGACTGGGCTGGAGAGTGTTGGCGATGGAGAGAGATTGGACAGACCGGGCTGGAGAGTGTTGGCGAGGGAGAGAGATTGGACAGTCTGGGCTGGAGAGTGTTGGCGATGGAGAGAGATTGGACAGTCTGGGCTGGAGAGTGTTGGCGAGGGAGAGAG
Organism: Scyliorhinus torazame; assembly: GCF_047496885.1. Classification (NCBI taxonomy): domain Eukaryota; kingdom Metazoa; phylum Chordata; class Chondrichthyes; order Carcharhiniformes; family Scyliorhinidae; genus Scyliorhinus; species Scyliorhinus torazame. The sequence continues at coordinate 4,194,325 of NC_092732.1, forward strand.
ATTGGACAGACTGCGCTGGAGAGTGTTGGCGATGGAGAGAGATTGGACAGACTGGGCTGGAGAGTGTTGGCGATGGAGAGAGATTGGACAGACCGGGCTGGAGAGTGTTGGCGAGGGAGAGAGATTGGACAGTCTGGGCTGGAGAGTGTTGGCGATGGAGAGAGATTGGACAGTCTGGGCTGGAGAGTGTTGGCGAGGGAGAGAGATTGGACAGACTGCGCTGGAGAGTGTTGGCGATGGAGAGAGATTGGACAGACTGCGCTGGAGAGTGTTGGCGATGGAGAGAGATTGGACAGTCTGGGCTGGAGAGTGTTGGCGAGGGAGAGAGATTGGACAGTCTGGGCTGGAGAGTGTTGGCGAGGGAGAGAGATTGGACAGACTGTGCTGGAGAGTGTTGGCGAGGGAGAGAGATTGGACAGACTGGGCTGGAGAGTGTTGGCGATGGAGAGAGATTGGACAGACTGGGCTGGAGAGTGTTGGCGAGGGAGAGAGATTGGACAGTCTGGGCTGGAGAGTGTTGGCGAGGGAGAGAGATTGGACAGACTGGGCTGGAGAGTGTTGGCGAGGGAGAGAGATTGGACAGACTGGGCTGGAGAGTGTTGGCGAGGGAGAGAGATTGGACAGACTGAGCTGGAGAGTGTTGGCGATGGAGAGAGATTGGACAGACTGGGCTGGAGAGTGTTGGCGAGGGAGAGAGATTGGACACACTGGGCTGGAGAGTGTTGGCGAGGGAGAGAGATTGGACAGACTGTGCTGGAGAGTGTTGGCGATGGAGAGAGATTGGACAGACTGGGCTGGAGAGTGTTGGCGAGGGAGAGAGATTGGACAGATTGGGCTGGAGAGTGTTGGCGAGGGAGAGAGATTGGACAGACTGTGCTGGAGAGTGTTGGCGATGGAGAGAGATTGGACACACTGGGCTGGAGAGTGTTGGCGAGGGAGAGAGATTGGACAGACTGAGCTGGAGAGTGTTGGCGATGGAGAGAGATTGGACAGATTGGGCTGGAGAGTGTTGGCGAGGGAGAGAGATTGGACAGACTGTGCTGGAGAGTGTTGGCGAGGGAGAGAGATTGGACACACTGGGCTGGAGAGTGTTGGCGAGGGAGAGAGATTGGACAGACTGTGCTGGAGAGTGTTGGCGATGGAGAGAGATTGGACAGACTGGGCTGGAGAGTGTTGGCGAGGGAGAGAGATTGGACACACTGGGCTGGAGAGTGTTGGCGATGGAGAGAGATTGGACAGACTGGGCTGGAGAGTGTTGGCGATGGAGAGAGATTGGACAGACTGGGCTGGAGAGTGTTGGCGAGGGAGAGAGATTGGACAGACTGCGCTGGAGAGTGTTGGCGAGGGAGAGAGATTGGACAGACTGCGCTGGAGAGTGTTGGCGAGGGAGAGAGATTGGACAGACTGGGCTGGAGAGTGTTGGCGAGGGAGAGAGATTGGACAGACTGGGCTGGAGAGTGTTGGCGATGGAGAGAGATTGGACAGACTGTGCTGGAGAGTGTTGGCGATGGAGAGAGATTGGACAGACTGGGCTGGAGAGTGTTGGCGATGGAGAGAGATTGGACAGACTGAGCTGGAGAGTGTTGGCGAGGGAGAGAGATTGGACAGACTGGGCTGGAGAGTGTTGGCGAGGGAGAGAGATTGGACAGTCTGGGCTGGAGAGTGTTGGCGATGGAGAGAGATTGGACAGTCTGGGCTGGAGAGTGTTGGCGAGGGAGAGAGATTGGACAGTCTGGGCTGGAGAGTGTTGGCGATGGAGAGAGATTGGACAGACTGAGCTGGAGAGTGTTGGCGATGGAGAGAGATTGGACAGTCTGGGCTGGAGAGTGTTGGCGATGGAGAGAGATTGGACAGACTGGGCTGGAGAGTGTTGGCGAGGGAGTGAGATTGGACAGTCTGGGCTGGAGAGTGTTGGCGAGGGAGAGAGATTGGACAGTCTGGGCTGGAGAGTGTTGGCGATGGAGAGAGATTGGACAGACTGGGCTGGAGAGTGTTGGCGATGGAGAGAGATTGGACAGACTGGGCTGGAGAGTGTTGGCGAGGGAGAGAGATTGGACAGACTGGGCTGGAGAGTGTTGGCGAGGGAGAGAGATTGGACAGACTGGGCTGGAGAGTGTTGGCGAGGGAGAGAGATTGGACAGACTGGGCTGGAGAGTGTTGGCGAGGGAGAGAGATTGGACAGGCTGGGCTGGAGAGTGTTGGCGATGGAGAGAGATTGGACAGACTGTGCTGGAGAGTGTTGGCGAGGGAGAGAGATTGGACAGTCTGGGCTGGAGAGTGTTGGCGAGGGAGAGAGATTGGACAGACTGCGCTGGAGAGTGTTGGCGAGGGAGAGAGATTGGACAGACTGGGATAGAGAGTGTTGGCGAGGGAGAGAGATTGGACAGTCTGGGCTGGAGAGTGTTGGCGAGGGAGAGAGATTGGACAGACTGAGCTGGAGAGTGTTGGCGATGGAGAGAGATTGGACAGACTGGGCTGGAGAGTGTTGATGATGGAGAGAGATTGGACAGACTGGGCTGGAGAGTGTTGGCGATGGAGAGAGATTGGACAGACTTAGCTGGAGAGTGTTGGCGAGGGAGAGAGATTGGACAGACTGGGCTGGAGAGTGTTGGCGAGGGAGAGAGATTGGACAGACTGGGCTGGAGAGTGTTGGCGATGGAGAGAGATTGGACAGACTGGGCTGGAGAGTGTTGGCGAGGGAGAGAGATTGGACAGACTGGGCTGGAGAGTGTTGGCGATGGAGAGAGATTGGACAGTCTGGGCTGGAGAGTGTTGGCGATGGAGAGAGATTGGACAGTCTGGGCTGGAGAGTGTTGGCGAGGGAGAGAGATTGGACAGACTGGGCTGGAGAGTGTTGGCGAGGGAGAGAGATTGGACAGACTGGGCTGGAGAGTGTTGGCGAGGGAGAGAGATTGGACAGACTGTGCTGGAGAGTGTTGGCGAGGGAGAGAGATTGGACAGACTGGGGTGGAGAGTGTTGGCGAGGGAGAGAGATTGGACAGTCTGGGCTGGAGAGTGTTGGCGATGGAGAGAGATTGGACAGACTGGGCTGGAGAGTGTTGGCGAGGGAGAGAGATTGGACAGTCTGGGCTGGAGAGTGTTGGCGAGGGAGAGAGATTGGACAGACTGGGCTGGAGAGTGTTGGCGAGGGAGAGAGATTGGACAGACTGGGCTGGAGAGTGTTGGCGATGGAGAGAGATTGGACAGACTGGACTGGAGAGTGTTGGCGAGGGAGAGAGATTGGACAGACTGGACTGGAGAGTGTTGGCGAGGGAGAGAGATTGGACAGACTGTGCTGGAGAGTGTTGGCGAGGGAGAGAGATTGGACAGACTGGGGTGGAGAGTGTTGGCGATGGAGAGAGATTGGACAGTCTGGGCTGGAGAGTGTTGGCGAGGGAGAGAGATTGGACAGACTGTGCTGGAGAGTGTTGGCGAGGGAGAGAGATTGGACAGTCTGGGCTGGAGAGTGTTGGCGAGGGAGAGAGATTGGACAGACTGGGCTGGAGAGTGTTGGCGAGGGAGAGAGATTGGACAGACTGGGCTGGAGAGTGTTGGCGAGGGAGAGAGATTGGGCAGACTGAGCTGGAGAGTGTTGGCGAGGGAGAGAGATTGGGCAGACTGGGCTGGAGAGTGTTGGCGAGGGAGAGAGATTGGACAGTCTGGGCTGGAGAGTGTTGGCGATGGAGAGAGATTGGACAGACTGGGCTGGAGAGTGTTGGCGAGGGAGAGAGATTGGACAGACTGAGCTGGAGAGTGTTGGCGAGGGAGAGAGATTGGACAGTCTGGGCTGGAGAGTGTTGGCGAGGGAGAGAGATTGGACAGTCTGGGCTGGAGAGTGTTGGCGAGGGAGAGAGATTGGACAGTCTGGGCTGGAGAGTGTTGGCGAGGGAGAGAGATTGGACAGTCTGGGCTGGAGAGTGTTGGCGAGGGAGAGAGATTGGACAGGCTGGGCTGGAGAGTGTTGGCGATGGAGAGAGATTGGACAGACTGGGCTGGAGAGTGTTGGCGAGGGAGAGAGATTGGACAGTCTGGGCTGGAGAGTGTTGGCGAGGGAGAGAGATTGGACAGACTGGGCTGGAGAGTGTTGGCGAGGGAGAGAGATTGGGCAGTCTGGGCTGGAGAGTGTTGGCGAGGGAGAGAGATTGGACAGTCTGGGCTGGAGAGTGTTGGCGAGGGAGAGAGATTGGACAGACTGGGCTGGAGAGTGTTGGCGATGGAGAGAGATTGGGCAGACTGGGCTGGAGAGTGTTGGCGATGGAGAGAGATTGGGCAGACTGGGCTGGAGAGTGTTGGCGAGGGAGAGAGATTGGACAGACTGGGCTGGAGAGTGTTGGCGAGGGAGAGAGATTGGACAGACTGGGCTGGAGAGTGTTGGCGAGGGAGAGAGATTGGACAGACTGGGCTGGAGAGTGTTGGCGAGGGAGAGAGATTGGACAGACTGGGCTGGAGAGTGTTGGCGAGGGAGAGAGATTGCGGAGACTGGGCTGGAGAGTGTTGGCGAGGGAGAGAGATTGGGCAGACTGGGCTGGAGAGTGTTGGCGAGGGAGAGAGATTGCGGAGACTGGGCTGGAGAGTGTTGGCGAGGGAGAGAGATTGGACAGACTGGGCTGGAGAGTGTTGGCGAGGGAGAGAGATTGGACAGACTGGGCTGGAGAGTGTTGGCGAGGGAGAGAGATTGGACAGACTGGGCTGGAGAATGTTGGCGAGGGAGAGAGATTGGACAGACTGGGCTGGAGAGTGTTGGCGAGGGAGAGAGATTGGACAGACTGGGCTGGAGAGTGTTGGCGAGGGAGAGAGATTGGGCAGACTGGGCTGGAGAGTGTTGGCGAGGGAGAGAGATTGGGCAGACTGGGCTGGAGAGTGTTGGCGAGGGAGAGAGATTGGACAGACTGGGCTGGAGAGTGTTGGCGAGGGAGAGAGATTGGACAGACTGGGCTGGAGAGTGTTGGCGAGGGAGAGAGATTGGGCAGACTGGGCTGGAGAGTGTTGGCGATGGAGATTGGACAGACTGTGCTGGAGAGTGTTGGCGAGGGAGAGAGATTGGACAGTCTGGGCTGGAGAGTGTTGGCGATGGAGAGAGATTGGACAGACTGGGCTGGAGAGTGTTGGCGAGGGAGAGAGATTGGGCAGACTGAGCTGGAGAGTGTTGGCGAGGGAGAGAGATTGGACAGACTGGGCTGGAGAGTGTTGGCGAGGGAGAGAGATTGGACAGACTGGGCTGGAGAGTGTTGGCGAGGGAGAGAGATTGCGGAGACTGGGCTGGAGAGTGTTGGCGAGGGAGAGAGATTGGACAGACTGAGCTGGAGAGTGTTGGCGAGGGAGAGAGATTGGACAGACTGGGCTGGAGAGTGTTGGCGAGGGAGAGAGATTGGACAGACTGGGCTGGAGAGTGTTGGCGATGGAGAGAGATTGGACAGACTGGGCTGGAGAGTGTTGGCGAGGGAGAGAGATTGGACAGACTGAGCTGGAGAGTGTTGGCGAGGGAGAGAGATTGGACAGACTGGGCTGGAGAGTGTTGGCGAGGGAGAGAGATTGGACAGATTGGGCTGGAGAGTGTTGGCGAGGGAGAGAGATTGGACAGACTGGGCTGGAGAGTGTTGGCGAGGGAGAGAGATTGGACAGACTGGGCTGGAGAGTGTTGGCGATGGAGAGAGATTGGACAGACTGGTCTGGAGAGTGTTGGCGAGGGAGAGAGATTGGACAGACTGGGCTGGAGAGTGTTGGCGAGGGAGAGAGATTGGACAGACTGGTCTGGAGAGTGTTGGCGAGGGAGAGAGATTGGACAGACTGAGCTGGAGAGTGTTGGCGAGGGAGAGAGATTGGACAGTCTGGGCTGGAGAGTGTTGGCGATGGAGAGAGATTGGACAGACTGAGCTGGAGAGTGTTGGCGATGGAGAGAGATTGGACAGACTGGGCTGGAGAGTGTTGGCGAGGGAGAGAGATTGGACAGACTGGGCTGGAGAGTGTTGGCGAGGGAGAGAGATTGGACAGACTGGGCTGGAGAGTGTTGGCGATGGAGAGAGATTGGACAGACTGGGCTGGAGAGTGTTGGCGATGGAGAGAGATTGGGCAGACTGGGCTGGAGAGTGTTGGCGATGGAGAGAGATTGGACAGACTGGGCTGGAGAGTGTTGGTGAGGGAGAGAGATTGGACAGACTGGGCTGGAGAGTGTTGGCGATGGAGAGAGATTGGACAGACTGAGCTGGAGAGTGTTGGCGATGGAGAGAGATTGGACAGACTGGGCTGGGGAGTGTTGGCGAGGGAGAGAGATTGGACAGACTGGGCTGGAGAGTGTTGGCGAGGGAGAGAGATTGGGCAGACTGGGCTGGAGAGTGTTGGCGAGGGAGAGAGATTGGACAGACTGAGCTGGAGAGTGTTGGCGAGGGAGAGAGATTGGACAGTCTGGGCTGGAGAGTGTTGGCGATGGAGAGAGATTGGGCAGACTGGGCTGGAGAGTGTTGGCGAGGGAGAGAGATTGGACAGACTGGGCTGGAGAGTGTTGGCGAGGGAGAGAGATTGGACAGTCTGGGCTGGAGAGTGTTGGCGATGGAGAGAGATTGGGCAGACTGGGCTGGAGAGTGTTGGCGAGGGAGAGAGATTGGACAGACTGGGCTGGAGAGTGTTGGCGAGGGAGAGAGATTGGACAGACTGGGCTGGAGAGTGTTGGCGAGGGAGAGAGATTGGACAGACTGGGCTGGAGAGTGTTGGCGAGGGAGAGAGATTGGACAGTCTGGGCTGGAGAGTGTTGGCGAGGGAGAGAGATTGGACAGACTGGGCTGGAGAGTGTTGGCGAGGGAGAGAGATTGGACAGACTGGGCTGGAGAGTGTTGGCGAGGGAGAGAGATTGGACAGACTGGGCTGGAGAGTGTTGGCGAGGGAGAGAGATTGGACAGACTGAGCTGGAGAGTGTTGGCGATGGAGAGAGATTGGACAGACTGGGCTGGAGAGTGTTGGCGAGGGAGAGAGATTGGACAGACTGGGCTGGAGAGTGTTGGCGAGGGAGAGAGATTGGACAGACTGGGCTGGGGAGTGTTGGCGAGGGAGAGAGATTGGGCAGACTGTGCTGGAGAGTGTTGGCGATGGAGAGAGATTGGACAGACTGGGCTGGAGAGTGTTGGCGAGGGAGAGAGATTGGACAGACTGGGCTGGAGAGTGTTGGCGATGGAGAGAGATTGGACAGTCTGGGCTGGAGAGTGTTGGCGAGGGAGAGAGATTGGACAGACTGGGCTGGAGAGTGTTGGCGAGGGAGAGAGATTGGACAGACTGGGCTGGAGAGTGTTGGCGAGGGAGAGAGATTGGACAGACTGGGCTGGAGAGTGTTGGCGAGGGAGAGAGATTGGGCAGACTGGGCTGGAGAGTGTTGGCGAGGGAGAGAGATTGGACAGACTGGGCTGGAGAGTGTTGGCGATGGAGAGAGATTGGACAGACTGGGTTGGAGAGTGTTGGTGAGGGAGAGAGATTGGACAGTCTGGGCTGGAGAGTGTTGGCGAGGGAGAGAGATTGGACAGACTGGGCTGGAGAGTGTTGGCGAGGGAGAGAGATTGGACAGACTGGGCTGGAGAGTGTTGGCGAGGGAGAGAGATTGGACAGACTGGGCTGGAGAGTGTTGGCGAGGGAGAGAGATTGGACAGTCTGGGCTGGAGAGTGTTGGCGAGGGAGAGAGATTGGACAGACTGAGCTGGAGAGTGTTGGCGAGGGAGAGAGATTGGGCAGACTGAGCTGGAGAGTGTTGGCGAGGGAGAGAGATTGGACAGTCTGGGCTGGAGAGTGTTGGCGAGGGAGAGAGATTGGACAGACTGGGCTGGAGAGTGTTGGCGAGGGAGAGAGATTGGACAGACTGTGCTGGAGAGTGTTGGCGAGGGAGAGAGATTGGACAGACTGGGCTGGAGAGTGTTGGCGAGGGAGAGAGATTGGGCAGACTGGGCTGGAGAGTGTTGGCGAGGGAGAGAGATTGGACAGACTGGGCTGGAGAGTGTTGGCGATGGAGATTGGACAGACTGGGCTGGAGAGTGTTGGCGAGGGAGAGAGATTGGACAGACTGTGCTGGAGAGTGTTGGCGAGGGAGAGAGATTGGACAGACTGTGCTGGAGAGTGTTGGCGAGGGAGAGAGATTGGGCAGACTGGGCTGGAGAGTGTTGGCGAGGGAGAGAGATTGGACAGACTGGGCTGGAGAGTGTTGGCGAGGGAGAGAGATTGGACAGACTGGGCTGGAGAGTGTTGGCGAGGGAGAGAGATTGGGCAGACTGGGCTGGAGAGTGTTGGCGAGGGAGAGAGATTGGACAGACTGGGCTGGAGAGTGTTGGCGAGGGAGAGAGATTGGACAGACTGTGCTGGAGAGTGTTGGCGAGGGAGAGAGATTGGACAGACTGTGCTGGAGAGTGTTGGCGAGGGAGAGAGATTGGACAGACTGGGCTGGAGAGTGTTGGCGAGGGAGAGAGATTGGGCAGACTGGGCTGGAGAGTGTTGGCGATGGAGAGAGATTGGACAGACTGGGCTGGAGAGTGTTGGCGAGGGAGAGAGATTGGACAGACTGGGCTGGAGAGTGTTGGCGATGGAGAGAGATTGGGCAGACTGGGCTGGAGAGTGTTGGCGATGGAGAGAGATTGGACAGACTGGGCTGGAGAGTGTTGGCGAGGGAGAGAGATTGGGCAGACTGGGCTGGAGAGTGTTGGCGATGGAGAGAGATTGGGCAGACTGGACTGGAGAGTGTTGGCGATGGAGAGAGATTGGACAGACTGGGCTGGAGAGTGTTGGCGAGGGAGAGAGATTGGACAGACTGGGCTGGAGAGTGTTGGCGAGGGAGAGAGATTGGACAGACTGGGCTGGAGAGTGTTGGCGAGGGAGAGAGATTGGACAGACTGGGCTGGAGAGTGTTGGCGAGGGAGAGAGATTGGGCAGACTGGGCTGGAGAGTGTTGGCGAGGGAGAGAGATTGGACAGACTGGGCTGGAGAGTGTTGGCGATGGAGATTGGACAGACTGGGCTGGAGAGTGTTGGCGAGGGAGAGAGATTGGACAGACTGGGCTGGAGAGTGTTGGCGAGGGAGAGAGATTGGACAGACTGGGCTGGAGAGTGTTGGCGATGGAGAGAGATTGGACAGACTGGGCTGGAGAGTGTTGGCGATGGAGAGAGATTGGACAGACTGAGCTGGAGAGTGTTGGCGAGGGAGAGAGATTGGACAGACTGGGCTGGAGAGTGTTGGCGAGGGAGAGAGATTGGACAGTCTGGGCTGGAGAGTGTTGGCGATGGAGAGAGATTGGACAGACTGGGCTGGAGAGTGTTGGCGAGGGAGAGAGATTGGACAGACTGGGCTGGAGAGTGTTGGCGATGGAGAGAGATTGGACAGACTGGTCTGGAGAGTGTTGGCGAGGGAGAGAGATTGGACAGACTGGGCTGGAGAGTGTTGGCGATGGAGAGAGATTGGACAGACTGGGCTGGAGAGTGTTGGCGAGGGAGAGAGATTGGACAGACTGAGCTGGAGAGTGTTGGCGAGGGAGAGAGATTGGACAGACTGGGCTGGAGAGTGTTGGCGATGGAGAGAGATTGGACAGACTGGGCTGGAGAGTGTTGGCGATGGAGAGGGATTGGACAGTCTGGGCTGGAGAGTGTTGGCGAGGGAGAGAGATTGGACAGACTGGGCTGGAGAGTGTTGGCGAGGGAGAGAGATTGGACAGTCTGGGCTGGAGAGTGTTGGCGATGGAGAGAGATTGGACAGACTGGGCTGGAGAGTGTTGGCGATGGAGAGGGATTGGACAGACTGGGCTGGAGAGTGTTGGCGAGGGAGAGAGATTGGACAGACTGGGCTGGAGAGTGTTGGCGATGGAGAGGGATTGGACAGACTGGGCTGGAGAGTGTTGGCGAGGGAGAGAGATTGGGCAGACTGGGCTGGAGAGTGTTGGCGATGGAGAGAGATTGGACAGACTGGGCTGGAGAGTGTTGGCGAGGGAGAGAGATTGGACAGACTGGGCTGGAGAGTGTTGGCGAGGGAGAGAGATTGGACAGACTGGGCTGGAGAGTGTTGGCGAGGGAGAGAGATTGGACAGACTGGGCTGGAGAGTGTTGGCGAGGGAGAGAGATTGGACAGACTGGGCTGGAGAGTGTTGGCGATGGAGAGAGATTGGACAGACTGGGCTGGAGAGTGTTGGCGAGGGAGATTGGACAGACTGGGCTGGAGAGTGTTGGCGATGGAGAGAGATTGGACAGTCTGGGCTGGAGAGTGTTGGCGAGGGAGAGAGATTGGACAGACTGGGCTGGAGAGTGTTGGCGATGGAGAGAGATTGGGCAGACTGGGCTGGAGAGTGTTGGCGATGGAGAGAGATTGGACAGACTGGGCTGGAGAGTGTTGGCGAGGGAGAGAGATTGGGCAGACTGGGCTGGAGAGTGTTGGCGATGGAGAGAGATTGGGCAGACTGGACTGGAGAGTGTTGGCGATGGAGAGAGATTGGACAGACTGGGCTGGAGAGTGTTGGCGAGGGAGAGAGATTGGACAGACTGGGCTGGAGAGTGTTGGCGAGGGAGAGAGATTGGACAGACTGGGCTGGAGAGTGTTGGCGAGGGAGAGAGATTGGACAGACTGGGCTGGAGAGTGTTGGCGATGGAGAGAGATTGGACAGTCTGGGCTGGAGAGTGTTGGCGAGGGAGAGAGATTGGACAGACTGGGCTGGAGAGTGTTGGCGATGGAGAGAGATTGGACAGACTGGGCTGGAGAGTGTTGGCGAGGGAGAGAGATTGGACAGACTGGGCTGGAGAGTGTTGGCGAGGGAGAGAGATTGGACAGACTGGGCTGGAGAGTGTTGGCGATGGAGAGAGATTGGACAGACTGGGCTGGAGAGTGTTGGCGAGGGAGAGAGATTGGACAGACTGGTCTGGAGAGTGTTGGCGAGGGAGAGAGATTGGACAGACTGGGCTGGAGAGTGTTGGCGAGGGAGAGAGATTGGACAGACTGGGCTGGAGAGTGTTGGCGATGGAGAGAGATTGGACAGACTGGTCTGGAGAGTGTTGGCGAGGGAGAGAGATTGGACAGACTGGGCTGGAGAGTGTTGGCGAGGGAGAGAGATTGGACAGACTGGGCTGGAGAGTGTTGGCGATGGAGAGAGATTGGACAGTCTGGGCTGGAGAGTGTTGGCGAGGGAGAGAGATTGGACAGACTGGGCTGGAGAGTGTTGGCGAGGGAGAGAGATTGGACAGACTGAGCTGGAGAGTGTTGGCGAGGGAGAGAGATTGGACAGACTGGGCTGGAGAGTGTTGGCGAGGGAGATTGGACAGACTGGGCTGGAGAGTGTTGGCGAGGGAGAGAGATTGGACAGACTGGGCTGGAGAGTGTTGGCGAGGGAGAGAGATTGGACAGACTGGGCTGGAGAGTGTTGGCGAGGGAGAGAGATTGGACAGTCTGGGCTGGAGAGTGTTGGCGATGGAGAGAGATTGGACAGACTGTGCTGGAGAGTGTTGGCGAGGGAGAGAGATTGGAGAGACTGGGCTGGAGAGTGTTGGCGAGGGAGAGAGATTGGGCAGACTGGGCTGGAGAGTGTTGGCGATGGAGATTGGACAGACTGTGCTGGAGAGTGTTGGCGAGGGAGAGAGATTGGAGAGACTGGGCTGGAGAGTGTTGGCGAGGGAGAGAGATTGGGCAGACTGGGCTGGAGAGTGTTGGCGAGGGAGAGAGATTGGACAGACTGGGCTGGAGAGTGTTGGCGAGGGAGAGAGATTGGAGAGACTGGGCTGGAGAGTGTTGGCGAGGGAGAGAGATTGGACAGACTGGGCTGGAGAGTGTTGGCGATGGAGATTGGACAGACTGGGCTGGAGAGTGTTGGCGAGGGAGAGAGATTGGACAGACTGGGCTGGGGAGTGTTGGCGAGGGAGAGAGATTGGACAGGCTGGGATGGAGAGTGTTGGCGATGGAGAGAGATTGGACAGACTGGGCTGGAGAGTGTTGGCGAGGGAGAGAGATTGGACAGGCTGGGATGGAGAGTGTTGGCGATGGAGAGAGATTGGACAGACTGGGCTGGAGAGTGTTGGCGATGGAGAGAGATTGGACAGACTGGGCTGGAGAGTGTTGGCGATGGAGAGAGATTGGACAGACTGGGCTGGAGAGTGTTGGCGAGGGAGAGAGATTGGACAGACTGGGCTGGAGAGTGTTGGCGAGGGAGAGAGATTGGACAGACTGGGCTGGAGAGTGTTGGCGAGGGAGAGAGATTGGACAGACTGAGCTGGAGAGTGTTGGCGAGGGAGAGAGATTGGACAGACTGGGCTGGAGAGTGTTGGCGAGGGAGAGAGATTGGACAGACTGAGCTGGAGAGTGTTGGCGAGGGAGAGAGATTGGACAGACTGGGCTGGAGAGTGTTGGCGAGGGAGAGAGATTGGACAGACTGGGCTGGAGAGTGTTGGCGAGGGAGAGAGATTGGACAGACTGAGCTGGAGAGTGTTGGCGAGGGAGAGAGATTGGGCAGACTGGGCTGGAGAGTGTTGGCGAGGGAGAGAGATTGGACAGACTGGGCTGGAGAGTGTTGGCGAGGGAGAGAGATTGGACAGACTGGGCTGGAGAGTGTTGGCGAGGGAGAGAGATTGGACAGACTGGGCTGGAGAGTGTTGGCGAGGGAGAGAGATTGGACAGACTGAGCTGGAGAGTGTTGGCGAGGGAGAGAGATTGGACAGACTGGGCTGGAGAGTGTTGGCGAGGGAGAGAGATTGGACAGACTGAGCTGGAGAGTGTTGGCGAGGGAGAGAGATTGGACAGACTGGGCTGGAGAGTGTTGGCGAGGGAGAGAGATTGGACAGACTGGGCTGGAGAGTGTTGGCGAGGGAGAGAGATTGGACAGACTGAGCTGGAGAGTGTTGGCGAGGGAGAGAGATTGGGCAGACTGGGCTGGAGAGTGTTGGCGAGGGAGAGAGATTGGACAGACTGGGCTGGAGAGTGTTGGCGATGGAGATTGGACAGTCTGGGCTGGAGAGTGTTGGCGATGGAGAGAGATTGGACAGACTGGGCTGGAGAGTGTTGGCGAGGGAGAGAGATTGGACAGTCTGGGCTGGAGAGTGTTGGCGAGGGAGAGAGATTGGACAGACTGAGCTGGAGAGTGTTGGCGAGGGAGAGAGATTGGACAGACTGGTCTGGAGAGTGTTGGCGAGGGAGAGAGATTGGACAGACTGGTCTGGAGAGTGTTGGCGAGGGAGAGAGATTGGACAGACTGGGCTGGAGAGTGTTGGCGAGGGAGAGAGATTGGACAGACTGGGCTGGAGAGTGTTGGCGAGGGAGAGAGATTGGACAGACTGGGCTGGAGAGTGTTGGCGATGGAGATTGGACAGTCTGGGCTGGAGAGTGTTGGCGATGGAGAGAGATTGGACAGACTGGGCTGGAGAGTGTTGGCGAGGGAGAGAGATTGGACAGTCTGGGCTGGAGAGTGTTGGCGAGGGAGAGAGATTGGACAGACTGAGCTGGAGAGTGTTGGCGAGGGAGAGAGATTGGACAGACTGAGCTGGAGAGTGTTGGCGATGGAGAGAGATTGGACAGACTGGGCTGGAGAGTGTTGGCGAGGGAGAGAGATTGGACAGACTGGGCTGGAGAGTGTTGGCGAGGGAGAGAGATTGGACAGACTGAGCTGGAGAGTGTTGGCGATGGAGAGAGATTGGACAGACTGGGCTGGAGAGTGTTGGCGAGGGAGAGAGATTGGACAGACTGGGCTGGAGAGTGTTGGTGAGGGAGAGAGATTGGACAGACTGGGCTGGAGAGTGTTGGCGAGGGAGAGAGATTGGACAGACTGAGCTGGAGAGTGTTGGCGAGGGAGAGAGATTGGACAGACTGGGCTGGAGAGTGTTGGCGATGGAGAGAGATTGGACAGACTGGGCTGGAGAGTGTTGGCGAGGGAGAGAGATTGGACAGACTGAGCTGGAGAGTGTTGGCGAGGGAGAGAGATTGGATAGACTGGGCTGGAGAGTGTTGGCGATGGAGAGAGATTGGACACACTGGGCTGGAGAGTGTTGGCGAGGGGAGAGATTGGACAGACTGGGCTGGAGAGTGTTGGCGATGGAGAGAGATTGGACAGACTGGGCTGGAGAGTGTTGGCGATGGAGAGAGATTGGAGAGACTGGGCTGGAGAGTGTTGGCGAGGGAGAGAGATTGGACAGACTGGGCTGGAGAGTGTTGGCGAGGGAGAGAGATTGGGCAGACTGGGCTGGAGAGTGTTGGCGAGGGAGAGAGATTGGACAGACTGGGCTGGAGAGTGTTGGCGATGGAGAGAGATTGGACAGTCTGGGCTGGAGAGTGTTGGCGATGGAGAGAGATTGGACAGACTGGGCTGGAGAGTGTTGGCGATGGAGATTGGACAGACTGGGCTGGAGAGTGTTGGCGATGGAGAGAGATTGGACAGACTGGTCTGGAGAGTGTTGGCGATGGAGAGAGATTGGACAGACTGGGCTGGAGAGTGTTGGCGAGGGAGAGAGATTGGACAGACTGGGCTGGAGAGTGTTGGCGAGGGAGAGAGATTGGGCAGACTGGGCTGGAGAGTGTTGGCGAGGGAGAGAGATTGGACAGACTGGGCTGGAGAGTGTTGGCGATGGAGAGAGATTGGACAGACTGGGCTGGAGAGTGTTGGCGATGGAGAGAGATTGGACAGACTGGGCTGGAGAGTGTTGGCGAGGGAGAGAGATTGGACAGACTGAGCTGGAGAGTGTTGGCGAGGGAGAGAGATTGGACAGACTGGGCTGGAGAGTGTTGGCGAGGGAGAGAGATTGGACAGACTGAGCTGGAGAGTGTTGGCGAGGGAGAGAGATTGGACAGACTGGGCTGGAGAGTGTTGGCGATGGAGAGAGATTGGACAGACTGGGCTGGAGAGTGTTGGCGAGGGAGAGAGATTGGACAGACTGGGCTGGAGAGTGTTGGCGAGGGAGAGAGATTGGGCAGACTGGGCTGGAGAGTGTTGGCGAGGGAGAGAGATTGGGCAGACTGGGCTGGAGAGTGTTGGCGAGGGAGAGAGATTGGACAGACTGGGCTGGAGAGTGTTGGCGATGGAGAGAGATTGGACAGTCTGGGCTGGAGAGTGTTGGCGAGGGAGAGAGATTGGACAGTCTGGGCTGGAGAGTGTTGGCGAGGGAGAGAGATTGGACAGACTGGGCTGGAGAGTGTTGGCGAGGGAGAGAGATTGGACAGACTGGGCTGGAGAGTGTTGGCGATGGAGAGAGATTGAACAGACTGGGCTGGAGAGTGTTGGCGAGGGAGAGAGATTGGACAGACTGGGCTGGAGAGTGTTGGCGAGGGAGAGAGATTGGACAGACTGGGCTGGAGAGTGTTGGCGAGGGAGAGAGATTGGACAGACTGGGCTGGAGAGTGTTGGCGATGGAGAGAGATTGGGCAGACTGGGCTGGAGAGTGTTGGCGAGGGAGAGAGATTGGACAGACTGGGCTGGAGAGTGTTGGCGAGGGAGAGAGATTGGACAGACTGGGCTGGGGAGTGTTGGCGATGGAGATTGGACAGACTGGGCTGGAGAGTGTTGGCGAGGGAGAGAGATTGGACAGACTGGGCTGGAGAGTGTTGGCGAGGGAGAGAGATTGGACAGTCTGGGCTGGAGAGTGTTGGCGAGGGAGAGAGATTGGACACACTGGGCTGGAGAGTGTTGGCGAGGGAGAGAGATTGGACAGACTGGGCTGGAGAGTGTTAGCGATGGAGAGAGATTGGACAGACTGGGCTGGAGAGTGTTGGCGATGGAGAGAGATTGGACAGACTGGGCTGGAGAGTGTTGGCGAGGGAGAGAGATTGGATAGACTGGGCTGGAGAGTGTTGGCGAGGGAGAGAGATTGGACAGACTGGGCTGGAGAGTGTTGGCGAGGGAGAGAGATTGGACAGACTGGGCTGGAGAGTGTTGGCGAGGGAGAGAGATTGGGCAGACTGGGCTGGAGAGTGTTGGCGATGGAGATTGGACAGACTGGGCTGGAGAGTGTTGGCGATGGAGAGAGATTGGACAGTCTGGGCTGGAGAGTGTTGGCGAGGGAGAGAGATTGGACAGACTGGGCTGGAGAGTGTTGGCGAGGGAGAGAGATTGGACAGACTGGGCTGGAGAGTGTTGGCGAGGGAGAGAGATTGGGCAGTCTGGGCTGGAGAGTGTTGGCGAGGGAGAGAGATTGGACAGTCTGGGCTGGAGAGTGTTGGCGAGGGAGAGAGATTGGACAGTCTGGGCTGGAGAGTGTTGGCGAGGGAGAGAGATTGGACAGTCTGGGCTGGAGAGTGTTGGCGATGGAGAGAGATTGGACAGACTGGGCTGGAGAGTGTTGGCGATGGAGAGAGATTGGACAGACTGGGCTGGAGAGTGTTGGCGAGGGAGAGAGATTGGACAGACTGGGCTGGAGAGTGTTGGCGAGGGAGAGAGATTGGACAGACTGGGCTGGAGAGTGTTGGCGAGGGAGAGAGATTGGACAGACTGGGCTGGAGAGTGTTGGCGAGGGAGAGAGATTGGACAGACTGGGCTGGAGAGTGTTGGCGAGGGAGAGAGATTGGACAGACTGGGCTGGAGAGTGTTGGCGATGGAGAGAGATTGGACAGTCTGGGCTGGAGAGTGTTGGCGAGGGAGAGAGATTGGACAGACTGGGCTGGAGAGTGTTGGCGATGGAGAGAGATTGGACAGACTGGGCTGGAGAGTGTTGGCGATGGAGAGAGATTGGACAGTCTGGGCTGGAGAGTGTTGGCGAGGGAGAGAGATTGGACAGTCTGGGCTGGAGAGTGTTGGCGAGGGAGAGAGATTGGACAGACTGGGCTGGAGAGTGTTGGCGAGGGAGAGAGATTGGACAGTCTGGGCTGGAGAGTGTTGGCGAGGGAGAGAGATTGGACAGTCTGGGCTGGAGAGTGTTGGCGAGGGAGAGAGATTGGACAGACTGGGCTGGAGAGTGTTGGCGAGGGAGAGAGATTGGACAGACTGGGCTGGAGAGTGTTGGCGATGGAGAGAGATTGGACAGACTGGGCTGGAGAGTGTTGGCGATGGAGAGAGATTGGACAGACTGGGCTGGAGAGTGTTGGCGAGGGAGAGAGATTGGACAGACTGGGCTGGAGAGTGTTGGCGAGGGAGAGAGATTGGACAGACTGGGCTGGAGAGTGTTGGCGAGGGAGAGAGATTGGACAGACTCGGCTGGAGAGTGTTGGCGATGGAGAGAGATTGGGCAGACTGGGCTGGAGAGTGTTGGCGATGGAGAGAGATTGGACAGTCTGGGCTGGAGAGTGTTGGCGAGGGAGAGAGATTGGACAGACTGGGCTGGAGAGTGTTGGCGAGGGAGAGAGATTGGACAGACTAGGCTGGAGAGTGTTGGCGAGGGAGAGAGATTGGACAGTCTGGGCTGGAGAGTGTTGGCGATGGAGAGAGATTGGGCAGACTGGGCTGGAGAGTGTTGGCGATGGAGAGAGATTGGACAGACTGGGCTGGAGAGTGTTGGCGAGGGAGAGAGATTGGACAGACTGGGCTGGAGAGTGTTGGCGAGGGAGAGAGATTGGACAGACTGGGCTGGAGAGTGTTGGCGATGGAGAGAGATTGGACAGACTGGGCTGGAGAGTGTTGGCGAGGGAGAGAGATTGGACAGACTGGGCTGGAGAGTGTTGGCGATGGAGAGAGATTGGACAGACTGGGCTGGAGAGTGTTGGCGAGGGAGAGAGATTGGACAGACTGGGCTGGAGAGTGTTGGCGAGGGAGAGAGATTGGACAGACTCGGCTGGAGAGTGTTGGCGAGGGAGAGAGATTGGACAGACTGGGCTGGAGAGTGTTGGCGATGGAGAGAGATTGGGCAGACTGGGCTGGAGAGTGTTGGCGAGGGAGAGAGATTGGACAGACTGGGCTGGAGAGTGTTGGCGAGGGAGAGAGATTGGACAGACTGGGCTGGAGAGTGTTGGCGATGGAGAGAGATTGGACAGTCTGGGCTGGAGAGTGTTGGCGATGGAGAGAGATTGGACAGACTGGGCTGGAGAGTGTTGGCGAGGGAGAGAGATTGGACAGACTGGGCTGGAGAGTGTTGGCGAGGGAGAGATTGGACAGACTGGGCTGGAGAGTGTTGGCGAGGGAGAGAGATTGGACAGACTGGGCTGGAGAGTGTTGGCGAGGGAGAGATTGGACAGACTGGGCTGGAGAGTGTTGGCGAGGGAGAGAGATTGGACAGACTGGGCTGGAGAGTGTTGGCGAGGGAGAGAGATTGGACAGTCTGGGCTGGAGAGTGTTGGCGAGGGAGAGAGATTGGACAGTCTGGGCTGGAGAGTGTTGGCGAGGGAGAGAGATTGGACAGACTGGGCTGGAGAGTGTTGGCGAGGGAGAGAGATTGGACAGACTGGGCTGGAGAGTGTTGGCGATGGAGAGAGATTGGACAGACTGGGCT
This sequence comes from Scyliorhinus torazame, assembly GCF_047496885.1. Taxonomy (NCBI): domain Eukaryota; kingdom Metazoa; phylum Chordata; class Chondrichthyes; order Carcharhiniformes; family Scyliorhinidae; genus Scyliorhinus; species Scyliorhinus torazame. The sequence continues at coordinate 4,212,657 of NC_092732.1, forward strand.
GGAGAGTGTTGGCGATGGAGAGAGATTGGACAGACTGGGCTGGAGAGTGTTGGCGAGGGAGAGAGATTGGACAGACTGGGCTGGAGAGTGTTGGCGAGGGAGAGAGATTGGACAGACTGGGCTGGAGAGTGTTGGCGAGGGAGAGAGATTGGACAGACTCGGCTGGAGAGTGTTGGCGATGGAGAGAGATTGGGCAGACTGGGCTGGAGAGTGTTGGCGATGGAGAGAGATTGGACAGTCTGGGCTGGAGAGTGTTGGCGAGGGAGAGAGATTGGACAGACTGGGCTGGAGAGTGTTGGCGAGGGAGAGAGATTGGACAGACTGGGCTGGAGAGTGTTGGCGAGGGAGAGAGATTGGACAGACTGGGCTGGAGAGTGTTGGCGAGGGAGAGAGATTGGACAGACTGGGCTGGAGAGTGTTGGCGATGGAGAGAGATTGGACAGACTGGGCTGGAGAGTGTTGGCGAGGGAGAGAGATTGGACAGACTGGGCTGGAGAGTGTTGGCGATGGAGAGAGATTGGACAGACTGGGCTGGAGAGTGTTGGCGAGGGAGAGAGATTGGACAGACTGGGCTGGAGAGTGTTGGCGAGGGAGAGAGATTGGACAGACTCGGCTGGAGAGTGTTGGCGAGGGAGAGAGATTGGACAGACTGGGCTGGAGAGTGTTGGCGATGGAGAGAGATTGGGCAGACTGGGCTGGAGAGTGTTGGCGAGGGAGAGAGATTGGACAGACTGGGCTGGAGAGTGTTGGCGAGGGAGAGAGATTGGACAGACTGGGCTGGAGAGTGTTGGCGATGGAGAGAGATTGGACAGTCTGGGCTGGAGAGTGTTGGCGATGGAGAGAGATTGGACAGACTGGGCTGGAGAGTGTTGGCGATGGAGAGAGATTGGACAGTCTGGGCTGGAGAGTGTTGGCGATGGAGAGAGATTGGACAGACTGGGCTGGAGAGTGTTGGCGAGGGAGAGAGATTGGGCAGACTGGGCTGGAGAGTGTTGGCGATGGAGAGAGATTGGACAGACTGGGCTGGAGAGTGTTGGCGATGGAGAGAGATTGGACAGACTGGGCTGGAGAGTGTTGGCGAGGGAGAGAGATTGGACAGTCTGGGCTGGAGAGTGTTGGCGATGGAGAGAGATTGGACAGACTGGGCTGGAGAGTGTTGGCGAGGGAGAGAGATCGGGCAGACTGGGCTGGAGAGTGTTGGCGAGGGAGAGAGATTGGACAGACCGGGCTGGAGAGTGTTGGCGAGGGAGAGAGATTGGACAGACTGGGCTGGAGAGTGTTGGCGATGGAGATTGGACAGACTGAGCTGGAGAGTGTTGGCGATGGAGATTGGACAGACTGAGCTGGAGAGTGTTGGCGAGGGAGAGAGATTGGACAGACTGGGCTGGAGAGTGTTGGCGATGGAGAGAGATTGGACAGTCTAGGCTGGAGAGTGTTGGCGAGGGAGAGAGATTGGATAGACTGGGCTGGAGAGTGTTGGCGAGGGAGAGAGATTGGATAGACTGGGCTGGAGAGTGTTGGCGATGGAGATTGGACAGACTGAGCTGGAGAGTGTTGGCGATGGAGATTGGACAGACTGAGCTGGAGAGTGTTGGCGAGGGAGAGAGATTGGACAGACTGGGCTGGAGAGTGTTGGCGATGGAGAGAGATTGGACAGACTGGGCTGGAGAGTGTTGGCGATGGAGATTGGACAGACTGAGCTGGAGAGTGTTGGCGAGGGAGAGAGATTGGACAGACTGGGCTGGAGAGTGTTGGCGATGGAGAGAGATTGGACAGTCTAGGCTGGAGAGTGTTGGCGAGGGAGAGAGATTGGATAGACTGGGCTGGAGAGTGTTGGCGAGGGAGAGAGATTGGATAGACTGGGCTGGAGAGTGTTGGCGATGGAGAGAGATTGGACAGTCTGGGCTGGAGAGTGTTGGCGATGGAGATTGGACAGACTGAGCTGGAGAGTGTTGGCGAGGGAGAGAGATTGGACAGACTGGGCTGGAGAGTGTTGGCGATGGAGAGAGATTGGACAGTCTGGGCTGGAGAGTGTTGGCGATGGAGAGAGATTGGACAGACTGGGCTGGAGAGTGTTGGCGAGGGAGAGAGATCGGGCAGACTGGGCTGGAGAGTGTTGGCGAGGGAGAGAGATTGGACAGACTGGGCTGGAGAGTGTTGGCGAGGGAGAGAGATTGGACAGACTGGGCTGGAGAGTGTTGGCGAGGGAGAGAGATTGGACAGACTGTGCTGGAGAGTGTTGGCGAGGGAGAGAGATTGGACAGACTGTGCTGGAGAGTGTTGGCGATGGAGAGAGATTGGACAGACTGGGCTGGAGAGTGTTGGCGATGGAGAGAGATTGGACAGGCTGGGCTGGAGAGTGTTGGCGATGGAGAGAGATTGGACAGGCTGGGCTGGAGAGTGTTGGCGAGGGAGAGAGATTGGACAGACTGTGCTGGAGAGTGTTGGCGATGGAGAGAGATTGGACAGACTGGGCTGGAGAGTGTTGGCGAGGGAGAGAGATTGGACAGACAGGGCTGGAGAGTGTTGGCGATGGAGATTGGACAGACTGGGCTGGAGAGTGTTGGCGAGGGAGAGAGATTGGACAGACTGGGCTGGAGAGTGTTGGCGATGGAGAGAGATTGGGCAGACTGGGCTGGAGAGTGTTGGCGAGGGAGAGAGATTGGACAGACTGGGCTGGAGAGTGTTGGCGATGGAGAGAGATTGGACAGACTCGGCTGGAGAGTGTTGGCGAGGGAGAGAGATTGGACAGACTGGGCTGGAGAGTGTTGGCGAGGGAGAGAGATTGGACAGACTGGGCTGGAGAGTGTTGGCGAGGGAGAGAGATTGGACAGTCTGGGCTGGAGAGTGTTGGCGAGGGAGAGAGATTGGACAGACTGGGCTGGAGAGTGTTGGCGAGGGAGAGAGATTGGACAGACTGGGCTGGAGAGTGTTGGCGAGGGAGAGAGATTGGACAGTCTGGGCTGGAGAGTGTTGGCGAGGGAGAGAGATTGGACAGACTGGGCTGGAGAGTGTTGGCGATGGAGAGAGATTGGACAGCCTGCGCTGGAGAGTGTTGGCGATGGAGAGAGATTGGACAGACTGGGCTGGAGAGTGTTGGCGAGGGAGAGAGATTGGACAGTCTGGGCTGGAGAGTGTTGGCGATGGAGAGAGATTGGACAGACTGGGCTGGAGAGTGTTGGCGATGGAGAGAGATTGGACAGACTGGGCTGGAGAGTGTTGGCGAGGGAGAGAGATTGGACAGTCTGGGCTGGAGAGTGTTGGCGATGGAGAGAGATTGGACAGACTGGGCTGGAGAGTGTTGGCGATGGAGAGAGATTGAACAGACTGGGCTGGAGAGTGTTGACGATGGAGAGAGATTGGACAGACTGGGCTGGAGAGTGTTGGCGAGGGAGAGAGATTGGACACACTGGGCTGGAGAGTGTTGGCGAGGGAGAGAGATTGGACAGACTGGGCTGGAGAGTGTTGGCGAGGGAGAGAGATTGGACAGTCTGGGCTGGAGAGTGTTGGCGAGGGAGAGAGATTGGACAGACTGGGCTGGAGAGTGTTGGCGATGGAGAGAGATTGGACAGAGTGGGCTGGAGAGTGTTGGCGAGGGAGAGAGATTGGACAGACTGGGCTGGACAGTGTTGGCGATGGAGAGAGATTCGACAGACTGGGCTGGAGAGTGTTGGCGATGGAGAGAGATTCGACAGACTGGGCTGGAGAGTGTTGGCGATGGAGAGAGATTGGACAGACTGGGCTGGAGAGTGTTGGCGAGGGAGAGAGATTGGACAGACTGGGCTGGAGAGTGTTGGCGATGGAGAGAGATTGGACAGTCTGGGCTGGAGAGTGTTGGCGAGGGAGAGAGATTGGACAGACTGGGCTGGAGAGTGTTGGCGAGGGAGAGAGATTGGACAGACTGTGCTGGAGAATGTTGGCGAGGGAGAGAGATTGGACAGTCTGGGCTGGAGAGTGTTGGCGAGGGAGAGAGATTGGACAGTCTGGGCTGGAGAGTGTTGGCGAGGGAGAGAGATTGGACAGACTGGGCTGGAGAGTGTTGGCGAGGGAGAGAGATTGGACAGTCTGGGCTGGAGAGTGTTGGCGAGGGAGAGAGATTGGACAGTCTGGGCTGGAGAGTGTTGGCGAGGGAGAGAGATTGGACAGACTGTGCTGGAGAATGTTGGCGAGGGAGAGAGATTGGACAGGCTGGGCTGGAGAGTGTTGGCGAGGGAGAGAGATTGGACAGTCTGGGCTGGAGAGTGTTGGCGAGGGAGAGAGATTGGACAGTCTGGGCTGGAGAGTGTTGGCGAGGGAGAGAGATTGGACAGTCTGGGCTGGAGAGTGTTGGCGAGGGAGAGAGATTGGACACACTGGGCTGGAGAGTGTTGGCGAGGGAGAGAGATTGGGCAGACTGGGCTGGAGAGTGTTGGCGAGGGAGAGAGATTGGACAGTCTGGGCTGGAGAGTGTTGGCGAGGGAGAGAGATTGGACAGACTGGGCTGGAGAGTGTTGGCGAGGGAGAGAGATTGGACAGACTGGGCTGGAGAGTGTTGGCGAGGGAGAGAGATTGGACAGACTGGGCTGGAGAGTGTTGGCGATGGAGAGAGATTGGACAGAGTGGGCTGGAGAGTGTTGGCGAGGGAGAGAGATTGGACAGACTGGGCTGGAGAGTGTTGGCGATGGAGAGAGATTCGACAGACTGGGCTGGAGAGTGTTGGCGAGGGAGAGAGATTGGATAGACTGGGCTGGAGAGTGTTGGCGAGGGAGAGAGATTGGACAGACTGGGCTGGAGAGTGTTGGCGAGGGAGAGAGATTGGACAGACTGGGCTGGAGAGTGTTGGCGAGGGAGAGAGATTGGACAGACTGGGCTGGAGAGTGTTGGCGAGGGAGAGAGATTGGACAGACTGGGCTGGAGAGTGTTGGCGAGGGAGAGAGATTGGACAGACTGGGCTGGAGAGTGTTGGCGATGGAGAGAGATTGGGCAGACTGGGCTGGAGAGTGTTGGCGATGGAGAGAGATTGGACAGACTGGACTGGAGAGTGTTGGCGATGGAGAGAGATTGGGCAGACTGGGCTGGAGAGTGTTGGCGAGGGAGAGAGATTGGACAGTCTGGGCTGGAGAGTGTTGGCGATGGAGAGAGATTGGACAGACTGAGCTGGAGAGTGTTGGCGATGGAGAGAGATTGGGCAGACTGTGCTGGAGAGTGTTGGCGATGGAGAGAGATTGGGCAGACTGGGCTGGAGAGTGTTGGCGATGGAGAGAGATTGGACAGACTGGGCTGGAGAGTGTTGGCGATGGAGATTGGACAGACTGGGCTGGAGAGTGTTGGCGATGGAGAGAGATTGGGCAGACTGTGCTGGAGAGTGTTGGCGATGGAGAGAGATTGGGCAGACTGGGCTGGAGAGTGTTGGCGATGGAGAGAGATTGGACAGATTGGGCTGGAGAGTGTTGGCGAGGGAGAGAGATTGGACAGACTGAGCTGGAGAGTGTTGGCGAGGGAGAGAGATTGGACAGACTGGGCTGGAGAGTGTTGGCGAGGGAGAGAGATTGGACAGACTGGGCTGGAGAGTGTTGGCGATGGAGAGAGATTGGACAGACCGGGCTGGAGAGTGTTGGCGAGGGAGAGAGATTGGACAGACTGGGCTGGAGAGTGTTGGCGAGGGAGAGAGATTGGACAGACTGGGCTGGAGAGTGTTGGCGAGGGAGAGAGATTGGACAGTCTGGGCTGGAGAGTGTTGGCGAGGGAGAGAGATTGGACAGACTGGGCTGGAGAGTGTTGGCGAGGGAGAGAGATTGGACAGACTGGGCTGGAGAGTGTTGGCGAGGGAGAGAGATTGGACAGTCTGGGCTGGAGAGTGTTGGCGAGGGAGAGAGATTGGACAGACTGTGCTGGGGAGTGTTGGCGAGGGAGAGAGATTGGACAGTCTGGGCTGGAGAGTGTTGGCGAGGGAGAGAGATTGGACAGACTGGGCTGGAGAGTGTTGGCGAGGGAGAGAGATTGGACAGACTGAGCTGGAGAGTGTTGGCGAGGGAGAGAGATTGGACACACTGGGCTGGAGAGTGTTGGCAAGGGAGAGAGATTGGACAGACTGTGCTGGGGAGTGTTGGCGAGGGAGAGAGATTGGACAGTCTGGGCTGGAGAGTGTTGGCGAGGGAGAGAGATTGGGCAGACTGGGCTGGAGAGTGTTGGCGAGGGAGAGAGATTGGGCAGACTGGGCTGGAGAGTGTTGGCGAGGGAGAGAGATTGGACAGACTGGGCTGGAGAGAGTTGGCGATGGAGATTGGACAGACTGGGCTGGAGAGTGTTGGCGATGGAGAGAGATTGGACAGACTGGGCTGGAGAGTGTTGGCGATGGAGAGAGATTGGACAGACTGGGCTGGAGAGTGTTGGCGAGGGAGAGAGATTGGACAGACTGAGCTGGAGAGTGTTGGCGAGGGAGAGAGATTGGACAGACTGGGCTGGAGAGTGTTGGCGAGGGAGAGAGACTGGACAGACTGGGCTGGAGAGTGTTGGCGAGGGAGAGAGATTGGACAGACTGGGCTGGAGAGTGTTGGCGAGGGAGAGAGATTGGACAGACTGGGCTGGAGAGTGTTGGCGAGGGAGAGAGATTGGACAGACTGGGCTGGAGAGTGTTGGCGAGGGAGATTGGACAGTCTGGGCTGGAGAGTGTTGGCGATGGAGAGAGATTGGACAGACTGGGCTGGAGAGTGTTGGCGAGGGAGATTGGACAGACTGGGCTGGAGAGTGTTGGCGAGGGAGAGAGATTGGACAGACTGGGCTGGAGAGTGTTGGCGATGGAGATTGGACAGACTGGGCTGGAGAGTGTTGGCGAGGGAGAGAGATTGGACAGTCTGGGCTGGAGAGTGTTGGCGAGGGAGAGAGATTGGACAGACTGAGCTGGAGAGTGTTGGCGATGGAGAGAGATTGGACAGACTGGGCTGGAGAGTGTTGGCGAGGGAGAGAGATTGGACAGACTGGGCTGGAGAGTGTTGGCGAGGGAGAGAGATTGGACAGACTGGGCTGGAGAGTGTTGGCGAGGGAGAGAGATTGGACAGACTGGGCTGGAGAGTGTTGGCGAGGGAGAGAGATTGGACAGACTGGGCTGGAGAGTGTTGGCGAGGGAGAGAGATTGGACAGACTGGGCTGGAGAGTGTTGGCGAGGGAGAGAGATTGGACAGACTGGGCTGGAGAGTGTTGGCGAGGGAGAGAGATTGGACAGACTGGGCTGGAGAGTGTTGGCGAGGGAGAGAGATTGGACAGACTGAGCTGGAGAGTGTTGGCGAGGGAGAGAGATTGGACAGACTGGGCTGGAGAGTGTTGGCGAGGGAGAGAGATTGGATAGACTGGGCTGGAGAGTGTTGGCGAGGGAGAGAGATTGGACAGTCTGGGCTGGAGAGTGTTGGCGATGGAGAGAGATTGGACAGACTGGGCTGGAGAGTGTTGGCGAGGGAGAGAGATTGGACAGACTGGGCTGGAGAGTGTTGGCGAGGGAGAGAGATTGGACAGACTGGGCTGGAGAGTGTTGGCGAGGGAGAGAGATTGGACAGTCTGGGCTGGAGAGTGTTGGCGATGGAGAGAGATTGGACAGACTGGGCTGGAGAGTGTTGGCGATGGAGAGAGACTGGACAGACTGGGCTGGAGAGTGTTGGCGAGGGAGAGAGATTGGACAGACTGGGCTGGAGAGTATTGGCGATGGAGAGAGATTGGACAGACTGGGCTGGAGAGTGTTGGCGAGGAGAGAGATTGGACAGACTGGGCTGGAGAGTGTTGGCGAGGGAGAGAGATTGGACAGACTGGGCTGGAGAGTGTTGGCGAGGGAGAGAGATTGGACAGACTGGGCTGGAGAGTGTTGGCGAGGGAGAGAGATTGGGCAGACTGGGCTGGAGAGTGTTGGCGATGGAGAGAGATTGGACAGACTGGGCTGGAGAGTGTTGGCGAGGGAGAGAGATTGGACAGACTGGGCTGGAGAGTGTTGGCGATGGAGAGAGATTGGACAGACTGGGCTGGAGAGTGTTGGCGAGGGAGAGAGATTGGACAGACTGGGCTGGAGAGTGTTGGCGATGGAGATTGGACAGACTGGGCTGGAGAGTGTTGGCGAGGGAGAGAGATTGGACAGACTGGGCTGGAGACTGTTGGCGATGGAGATTGGACAGACTGGGCTGGAGAGTGTTGGCGATGGAGAGAGATTGGACAGTCTGGGCTGGAGAGTGTTGGCGAGGGAGAGAGATTGGACAGACTGGGCTGGAGAGTGTTGGCGAGGGAGAGAGATTGGACAGACTGGGCTGGAGAGTGTTGGCGAGGGAGAGAGATTGGACAGACTGGGCTGGAGAGTGTTGGCGAGGGAGAGAGATTGGACAGACTGGGCTGGAGAGTGTTGGCGAGGGAGAGAGATTGGACAGACTGGGCTGGAGAGTGTTGGCGATGGAGAGAGATTGGACAGTCTGGGCTGGAGAGTGTTGGCGAGGGAGAGAGATTGGACAGACTGGGCTGGAGAGTGTTGGCGAGGGAGAGAGATTGGGCAGACTGGGCTGGAGAGTGTTGGCGATGGAGAGAGATTGGACAGTCTGAGCTGGAGAGTGTTGGCGAGGGAGAGAGATTGGACAGACTGGGCTGGAGAGTGTTGGCGATGGAGAGAGATTGGACAGTCTGGGCTGGAGAGTGTAGTCGAGGGAGAGAGATTGGACAGACTGGGCTGGAGAGTGTTGGCGAGGGAGAGAGATTGGACACACTGGGCTGGAGAGTGTTGGCGAGGGAGAGAGATTGGACAGACTGGGCTGGAGAGTGTTGGCGAGGGAGAGAGATTGGACAGACTGGGCTGGAGAGTGTTGGCGAGGGAGAGAGATTGGACAGTCTGGGCTGGAGAGTGTGGGCGATGGAGAGAGATTGGACAGACTGGGCTGGAGAGTGTTGGCGATGGAGAGAGATTGGACAGTCTGGGCTGGAGAGTGTTGGCGATGGAGAGAGATTGGACAGACTGGGCTGGGGAGTGTTGGCGAGGGAGAGAGATTGGACAGTCTGAGCTGGAGAGTGTTGGCGAGGGAGAGAGATTGGACAGACTGGGCTGGAGAGTGTTGGCGAGGGAGAGAGATTGGACAGTCTGGGCTGGAGAGTGTTGTCGATGGAGAGAGATTGGACAGACTGGGCTGGAGAGTGTTGGCGATGGAGAGAGATTGGACAGACTGGGCTGGAGAGTGTTGGCGAGGGAGAGAGATTGGACAGACTGGGCTGGAGAGTGTTGGCGATGGAGAGAGATTGGACAGTCTGGGCTGGAGAGTGTAGTCGAGGGAGAGAGATTGGACAGACTGGGCTGGAGAGTGTTGGCGAGGGAGAGAGATTGGACAGACTGGGCTGGAGAGTGTTGGCGATGGAGAGAGATTGGACAGACTGGGCTGGAGAGTGTTGGCGAGGGAGAGAGATTGGACAGACTGGGCTGGAGAGTGTTGGCGAGGGAGAGAGATTGGACAGACTGGGCTGGAGAGTGTTGGCGATGGAGAGAGATTGGACAGACTGGGCTGGAGAGTGTTGGCGAGGGAGAGAGATTGGACAGTCTGGGCTGGAGAGTGTTGGCGATGGAGATTGGACAGACTGGGCTGGAGAGTGTTGGCGAGGGAGAGAGATTGGACAGACTGGGCTGGAGAGTGTTGGCGAGGGAGAGAGATTGGACAGTCTGGGCTGGAGAGTGTTGGCGAGGGAGAGAGATTGGACAGTCTGGGCTGGAGAGTGTTGGCGAGGGAGAGAGATTGGACAGACTGGGCTGGAGAGTGTTGGCGATGGAGAGAGATTGGACAGACTGGGCTGGAGAGTGTTGGCGAGGGAGAGAGATTGGACAGACTGGGCTGGAGAGTGTTGGCGAGGGAGAGAGATTGGACAGTCTGGGCTGGAGAGTGTTGGCGAGGGAGAGAGATTGGACAGTCTGGGCTGGAGAGTGTTGGCGAGGGAGAGAGATTGGACAGACTGGGCTGGAGAGTGTTGGCGAGGGAGAGAGATTGGACAGACTGGGCTGGAGAGTGTTGGCGATGGAGAGAGATTGGACAGACTGGGCTGGAGAGTGTTGGCGAGGGAGAGAGATTGGACAGACTGGGCTGGAGAGTGTTGGCGAGGGAGAGAGATTGGACAGTCTGGGCTGGAGAGTGTTGGCGAGGGAGAGAGATTGGACAGACTGGGCTGGAGAGTGTTGGCGATGGAGAGAGATTGGACAGACTGGGCTGGAGAGTGTTGGCGAGGGAGAGAGATTGGACAGTCTGGGCTGGAGAGTGTTGGCGAGGGAGAGAGATTGGACAGATTGGGCTGGAGAGTGTTGGCGAGGGAGAGAGATTGGACAGACTGGGCTGGAGAGTGTTGGCGATGGAGAGAGATTGGACAGACTGGGCTGGAGAGTGTTGGCGAGGGAGAGAGATTGGACAGACTGGGCTGGAGAGTGTTGGCGAGGGAGAGAGATTGGACAGTCTGGGCTGGAGAGTGTTGGCGAGGGAGAGAGATTGGACAGACTGGGCTGGAGAGTGTTGGCGAGGGAGAGAGATTGGACAGACTGGGCTGGAGAGTGTTGGCGAGGGAGAGAGATTGGACAGACTGGGCTGGAGAGTGTTGGCGAGGGAGAGAGATTGGGCAGACTGGGCTGGAGAGTGTTGGCGAGGGAGAGAGATTGGGCAGACTGGGCTGGAGAGTGTTGGCGATGGAGAGAGATTGGACAGACTGGGCTGGAGAGTGTTGGCGAGGGAGAGAGATTGGACAGACTGAGCTGGAGAGTGTTGGCAATGGAGAGAGATTGGACAGACTGGGCTGGAGAGTGTTGGCGATGGAGAGAGATTGGACAGACTGGGCTGGAGAGTGTTGGCGATGGAGAGAGATTGGACAGACTGGGCTGGAGAGTGTTGGCGATGGAGAGAGATTGGGCAGACTGGGCTGGAGAGTGTTGGCGATGGAGAGAGATTGGACAGTCTGGGCTGGAGAGTGTTGGCGATGGAGTGAGATTGGACAGACTGGGCTGGAGAGTGTTGGCGAGGGAGAGAGATTGGACAGACTGGGCTGGAGAGTGTTGGCGAGGGAGAGAGATTGGACAGTCTGGGCTGGAGAGTGTTGGCGAGGGAGAGAGATTGGACAGACTGGGCTGGAGAGTGTTGGCGATGGAGAGAGATTGGACAGATTGGGCTGGAGAGTGTTGGCGATGGAGAGAGATTGGACAGACTGGGCTGGAGAGTGTTGGCGAGGGAGATTGGACAGGCTGGGCTGGAGTGTGTTGGCGAGGGAGAGAGATTGGACAGACTGTGCTGGAGAGTGTTGGCGAGGGAGAGAGATTGGACAGACTGGGCTGGAGAGTGTTGGCGAGGGAGAGAGATTGGACAGACTGGGCTGGAGAGTGTTGGCGAGGGAGAGAGATTGGACAGACTGGGCTGGAGAGTGTTGGCGATGGAGAGAGATTGGACAGACTGAGCTGGAGAGTGTTGGCGAGGGAGAGAGATTGGACAGACTGGGCTGGAGAGTGTTGGCGAGGGAGAGAGATTGGACAGACTGGGCTGGAGAGTGTTGGCGAGGGAGAGAGATTGGACAGACTGAGCTGGAGAGTGTTGGCAATGGAGAGAGATTGGACAGACTGGGCTGGAGAGTGTTGGCGATGGAGAGAGATTGGACAGACTGGGCTGGAGAGTGTTGGCGATGGAGAGAGATTGGACAGACTGGGCTGGAGAGTGTTGGCGATGGAGAGAGATTGGGCAGACTGGGCTGGAGAGTGTTGGCGATGGAGAGAGATTGGACAGTCTGGGCTGGAGAGTGTTGGCGATGGAGTGAGATTGGACAGACTGGGCTGGAGAGTGTTGGCGATGGAGAGAGATTGGACAGACTGGGCTGGAGAGTGTTGGCGAGGGAGATTGGACAGGCTGGGCTGGAGTGTGTTGGCGAGGGAGAGAGATTGGACAGACTGTGCTGGAGAGTGTTGGCGAGGGAGAGAGATTGGACAGACTGGGCTGGAGAGTGTTGGCGAGGGAGAGAGATTGGACAGACTGGGCTGGAGAGTGTTGGCGAGGGAGAGAGATTGGACAGACTGGGCTGGAGAGTGTTGGCGAGGGAGAGAGATTGGACAGACTGGGCTGGAGAGTGTTGGCGATGGAGAGAGATTGGACAGGCTGGGCTGGAGAGTGTTGGCGAGGGAGAGAGATTGGACAGACTGGGCTGGAGAGTGTTGGCGATGGAGAGAGATTGGACAGGCTGGGCTGGAGAGTGTTGGCGATGGAGAGAGATTGGACAGGCTGGGCTGGAGAGTGTTGGCGAGGGAGAGAGATTGGACAGACTGGGCTGGAGAGTGTTGGCGATGGAGAGAGATTGGACAGACTGGGCTGGAGAGTGTTGGCGATGGAGAGAGATTGGACAGTCTGGGCTGGAGAGTGTTGGCGATGGAGAGAGATTGGACAGACTGGGCTGGAGAGTGTTGGCGATGGAGTGAGATTGGACAGTCTGGGCTGGAGAGTGTTGGCGATGGAGAGAGATTGGACAGACTGGGCTGGAGAGTGTTGGCGATGGAGTGAGATTGGACAGACTGGGCTGGAGAGTGTTGGCGATGGAGAGAGATTGGACAGACTGAGCTGGAGAGTGTTGGCGAGGGAGAGAGATTGGACAGACTGGGCTGGAGAGTGTTGGCGAGGGAGAGAGATTGGACAGTCTGGGCTGGAGAGTGTTGGCGAGGGAGAGAGATTGGACAGACTGAGCTGGAGAGTGTTGGCGAGGGAGAGAGATTGGACAGACTGGGCTGGAGAGTGTTGGCGAGGGAGAGAGATTGGACAGACTGGGCTGGAGAGTGTTGGCGAGGGAGAGAGATTGGACAGACTGGGCTGGAGAGTGTTGGCGAGGGAGAGAGATTGGACAGACTGGGCTGGAGAGTGTTGGCGATGGAGAGAGATTGGACAGACTGGGCTGGGGAGTGTTGGCGATGGAGAGAGATTGGACAGACTGGGCTGGAGAGTGTTGGCGAGGGAGAGAGATTGGGCAGACTGGGCTGGAGAGTGTTGGCGAGGGATAGAGATTGGACAGACTGGGCTGGAGAGTGTTGGCGATGGAGAGAGATTGGACAGACTGGGCTGGAGAGTGTTGGCGAGGGAGAGAGATTGGACAGACTGGGCTGGAGAGTGTTGGCGATGGAGAGAGATTGGACAGACTGGGCTGGAGAGTGTTGGCGATGGAGAGAGATTGGACAGTCTGGGCTGGAGAGTGTTGGCGAGGGAGAGAGATTGGACAGACTGGGCTGGAGAGTGTTGGCGAGGGAGAGAGATTGGACAGACTGGGCTGGAGAGTGTTGGCGAGGGAGAGAGATTGGACAGTCTGGGCTGGAGAGTGTTGGCGATGGAGAGAGATTGGACAGACTGGGCTGGAGAGTGTTGGCGATGGAGATTGGACAGTCTGGGCTGCAGAGTGTTGGCGAGAGAGAGAGATTGGACAGTCTGGGCTGCAGAGTGTTGGCGAGGGAGAGAGATTGGACAGACTGGGCTGGAGAGTGTTGGCGAGGGAGAGAGATTGGACAGACTGGGCTGGAGAGTGTTGGCGAGGGAGAGAGATTGGACAGACTGGGCTGGAGAGTGTTGGCGAGGGAGAGAGATTGGACAGACTGAGCTGGAGAGTGTTGGCGATGGAGAGAGATTGGACAGTCTGGGCTGGAGAGTGTTGGCGAGGGAGAGAGATTGGACAGACTGAGCTGGAGAGTGTTGGCGAGGGAGAGAGATTGGACAGTCTGGGCTGCAGAGTGTTGGCGAGAGAGAGAGATTGGACAGTCTGGGCTGCAGAGTGTTGGCGAGGGAGAGAGATTGGACAGACTGGGCTGGAGAGTGTTGGCGAGGGAGAGAGATTGGACAGACTGGGCTGGAGAGTGTTGGCGAGGGAGAGAGATTGGACAGACTGGGCTGGAGAGTGTTGGCGAGGGAGAGAGATTGGACAGACTGAGCTGGAGAGTGTTGGCGAGGGAGAGAGATTGGACAGACTGGGCTGGAGAGTGTTGGCGAGGGAGAGAGATTGGACAGACTGGGCTGGAGAGTGTTGGCGATGGAGAGAGATTGGACAGACTGGGCTGGAGAGTGTTGGCGATGGAGAGAGATTGGACAGACTGCGCTGGAGAGTGTTGGCGAGGGAGAGAGATTGGACAGACTGGGCTGGAGAGTGTTGGCGAGGGAGAGAGATTGGACAGACTGGGCTGGAGAGTGTTGGCGATGGAGAGAGATTGGACAGACTGGGCTGGAGAGTGTTGGCGAGGGAGAGAGATTGGACAGACTGGGCTGGAGAGTGTTGGCGAGGGACAGAGATTGGACAGACTGGGCTGGAGAGCGTTGGCGATGGAGAGAGATTGGGCAGACTGGGCTGGAGAGTGTTGGCGATGGAGAGATTGGACAGACTGGGCTGGAGAGTGTTGGCGAGGGAGAGAGATTGGACAGACTGTGCTGGAGAGTGTTGGCGATGGAGATTGGACAGACTGAGCTGGAGAGTGTTGGCGAGGGAGAGAGATTGGACAGACTGTGCTGGAGAGTGTTGGCGATGGAGATTGGACAGACTGAGCTGGAGAGTGTTGGCGAGGGAGAGAGATTGGACAGACTGTGCTGGAGAGTGTTGGCGAGGGACAGAGATTGGACAGACTGGGCTGGAGAGTGTTGGCGAGGGAGAGAGATTGGACAGACTGTGCTGGAGAGTGTTGGCGAGGGAGAGAGATTGGACAGACTGGGCTGGAGAGTGTTGGTGACGGAGAGAGATTGGACAGACTGGGCTGGAGAGTGTTGGCGAGGGAGAGAGATTGGACAGTCTGGGCTGGAGAGTGTTGGCGAGGGAGAGAGATTGGACAGACTGGGCTGGAGAGTGTTGGCGAGGGAGAGAGATTGGACAGACTGAGCTGGAGAGTGTTGGCGATGGAGAGAGATTGGACAGACTGGGCTGGAGAGTGTTGGCGAGGGAGAGAGATTGGACAGACTGGGCTGGAGAGTGTTGGCGAGGGAGAGAGATTGGACAGACTGGGCTGGAGAGTGTTGGCGAGGGAGAGAGATTGGACAGACTGGGCTGGAGAGTGTTGGCGAGGGAGAGAGATTGGACAGACTGGGCTGGAGAGTGTTGGCGAGGGAGAGAGATTGGACAGACTGGGCTGGAGAGTGTTGGCGAGGGAGAGAGATTGGACAGACTGGGCTGGAGAGTGTTGGCGAGGGAGAGAGATTGGACAGACTGGGCTGGAGAGTGTTGGTGACGGAGAGAGATTGGACAGACTGGGCTGGAGAGTGTTGGCGAGGGAGAGAGATTGGACAGTCTGGGCTGGAGAGTGTTGGCGAGGGAGAGAGATTGGACAGACTGGGCTGGAGAGTGTTGGCGAGGGAGAGAGATTGGACAGTCTGGGCTGGGGAGTGTTGGCGAGGGAGAGAGATTGGACAGACTGAGCTGGAGAGTGTTGGCGATGGAGAGAGATTGGACAGTCTGGGCTGGGGAGTGTTGGCGAGGGAGAGAGATTGGACAGACTGAGCTGGAGAGTGTTGGCGATGGAGAGAGATTGGACAGTCTGGGCTGGAGAGTGCTGGCGATGGAGAGAGATTGGACAGACTGGGCTGGAGAGTGTTGGCGATGGAGAGAGATTGGACAGACTGGGCTGGAGAGTGTTGGCGAGGGAGAGAGATTGGACAGACTGAGCTGGAGAGTGTTGGCGATGGAGAGAGATTGGACAGACTGGGCTGGAGAGTGTTGGCGAGGGAGAGAGATTGGACAGACTGAGCTGGAGAGTGTTGGCGATGGAGAGAGATTGGACAGACTGGGCTGGAGAGTGTTGGCGAGGGAGAGAGATTGGACAGTCTGGGCTGGAGAGTGTTGGCGAGGGAGAGAGATTGGACAGACTGGGCTGGAGAGTGTTGGCGAGGGAGAGAGATTGGACAGACTGGGCTGGAGAGTGTTGGCGAGGGAGAGAGATTGGACAGACTGGGCTGGAGAGTGTTGGCGATGGAGAGAGATTGGACAGTCTGGGCTGGAGAGTGTTGGCGAGGGAGAGAGATTGGACAGACTGGGCTGGAGAGTGTTGGCGATGGAGAGAGATTGGACAGTCTGGGCTGGAGAGTGTTGGCGATGGAGAGAGATTGGACAGACTGAGCTGGAGAGTGTTGGCGATGGAGAGAGATTGGACAGACTGGGCTGGAGAGTGTTGGCGATGGAGATTGGACAGTCTGGGCTGGAGAGTGTTGGCGATGGAGAGAGATTGGACAGACTGGGCTGGAGAGTGTTGGCGAGGGAGAGAGATTGGACAGACTGGGCTGGAGAGTGTTGGCGATGGAGAGAGATTGGACAGACTGGGCTGGAGAGTGTTGGCGAGGGAGAGAGATTGGACAGTCTGGGCTGGAGAGTGTTGGCGATGGAGAGAGATTGGACAGTCTGGGCTGGAGAGTGTTGGCGAGGGAGAGAGATTGGACAGACTGGACTGGAGAGTGTTGGCGATGGAGATTGGACAGACTGGGCTGGAGAGTGTTGGCGAGGGAGAGAGATTGGACAGACTGGGCTGGAGAGTGTTGGCGATGGAGAGAGATTGGACAGACTGGGCTGGAGAGTGTTGGCGAGGGAGAGAGATTGGACACACTGGGCTGGAGAGTGTTGGCGAGGGAGAGAGATTGGACAGTCTGGGCTGGAGAGTGTTGGCGATGGAGAGAGATTGGACAGACTGGGCTGGAGAGTGTTGGCGATGGAGAGAGATTGGACAGACTGGGCTGGGGAGTGTTGGCGAGGGAGAGAGATTGGACAGACTGGGCTGGAGAGTGTTGGCGAGGGAGAGAGATTGGACAGACTGGGCTGGAGAGTGTTGGCGATGGAGAGAGATTGGACAGACTGGGCTGGAGAGTGTTGGCGAGGGAGAGAGATTGGACAGACTGGGCTGGAGAGTGTTGGCGATGGAGAGAGATTGGACAGACTGGACTGGAGAGTGTTGGCGATGGAGAGAGATTGGACAGACTGGACTGGAGAGTGTTGGCGAGGGAGAGAGATTGGACAGACTGGGCTGGAGAGTGTTGGCGAGGGAGAGAGATTGGAGAGACTGGGCTGGAGAGTGTTGGCGATGGAGAGAGATTGGACAGACTGGGCTGGGGAGTGTTGGCGAGGGAGAGAGATTGGACAGACTGGGCTGGAGAGTGTTGGCGAGGGAGAGAGATTGGACAGTCTGGGCTGGAGAGTGTTGGCGATGGAGAGAGATTGGACAGTCTGGGCTGGAGAGTGTTGGCGAGGGAGAGAGATTGGACAGACTGGGCTGGAGAGTGTTGGCGATGGAGAGAGATTGGACAGTCTGGGCTGGAGAGTGTTGGCGAGGGAGAGAGATTGGACAGACTGGGCTGGAGAGTGTTGGCGATGGAGAGAGATTGGACAGACTGGGCTGGAGAGTGTTGGCGATGGAGAGAGATTGGACAGACTGGACTGGAGAGTGTTGGCGAGGGAGAGAGATTGGACAGACTGGGCTGGAGAGTGTTGGCGATGGAGAGAGATTGGACAGTCTGGGCTGGAGAGTGTTGGCGAGGGAGAGAGATTGGACAGACTGGGCTGGAGAGTGATGGCGAGGGAGAGAGATTGGACAGACTGGGCTGGAGAGTGTTGGCGAGGGAGAGAGATTGGACAGACTGGGCTGGAGAGTGTTGGCGAGGGAGAGAGATTGGACAGACTGGGCTGGAGAGTGTTGGCGATGTAGAGAGATTGGACACTCTGAGCTGGAGAGTGTTGGCGAGGGAGAGAGATTGGTCAGATTGGGCTGGAGAGTGTTGGCGAGGGAGAGAGATTGGACAGACTGTGCTGGAGAGTGTTGGCGATGGAGAGAGATTGGACAGACTGGGCTGGAGAGTGTTGGCGAGGGAGAGAGATTGGACAGTCTGGGCTGGAGAGTGTTGGCGATGGAGAGAGATTGGACAGACTGGGCTGGAGAGTGTTGGCGATGGAGAGAGATTGGACAGACTGGGCTGGAGAGTGTTGGCGAGGGAGAGAGATTGGACAGTCTGGGCTGGAGAGTGTTGGCGATGGAGAGAGATTGGACAGACTGGGCTGGAGAGTGTTGGCGAGGGAGAGAGATTGGACAGACTGGGCTGGAGAGTGTTGGCGAGGGAGAGAGATTGGACAGTCTGGGCTGGAGAGTGTTGGCGAGGGAGAGAGATTGGACAGTCTGGGCTGGAGAGTGTTGGCGAGGGAGAGAGATTGGACAGACTGGGCTGGAGAGTGTTGGCGATGGAGAGAGATTGGACAGACTGGGCTGGAGAGTGTTGGCGAGGGAGAGAGATTGGACAGTCTGGGCTGGAGAGTGTTGGCGATGGAGAGAGATTGGACAGACTGGGCTGGAGAGTGTTGGCGAGGGAGAGAGATTGGACAGTCTGGGCTGGAGAGTGTTGGCGAGGGAGAGAGATTGGACAGACTGGGCTGGAGAGTGTTGGCGAGGGAGAGAGATTGGACAGACTGGGCTGGAGTGTTGGCGATGGAGAGAGATTGGACAGACTGAGCTGGAGAGTGTTGGCGAGGGAGAGAGATTGGACAGACTGGGCTGGAGAGTGTTGGCGATGGAGAGAGATTGGACAGACTGGGCTGGAGAGTGTTGGCGAGGGAGAGAGATTGGACAGACTGGGCTGCAGAGTGTTGGCGAGGGAGAGAGATTGAACAGACTGGGCTGGAGAGTGTTGGCGATGGAGAGAGATTGGACAGACTGGGCTGGAGAGTGTTGGCGATGGAGAGAGATTGGACAGACTCGGCTGGAGAGTGTTGGCGAGGGAGAGAGATTGAACAGACTGGGCTGGAGAGTGTTGGCGATGGAGAGAGATTGGACAGACTGGGCTGGAGAGTGTTGGCGAGGGAGAGAGATTGGACAGACTGGGCTGCAGAGTGTTGGCGAGGGAGAGAGATTGGACAGACTGGGCTGGAGAGTGTTGGCGAGGGAGAGAGATTGGACAGAC
This sequence comes from Scyliorhinus torazame, assembly GCF_047496885.1. Lineage (NCBI taxonomy): Eukaryota > Metazoa > Chordata > Chondrichthyes > Carcharhiniformes > Scyliorhinidae > Scyliorhinus > Scyliorhinus torazame. The sequence goes on from NC_092732.1 coordinate 4,231,541, forward strand.
TGGGCTGGAGTGTTGGCGATGGAGAGAGATTGGACAGACTGAGCTGGAGAGTGTTGGCGAGGGAGAGAGATTGGACAGACTGGGCTGGAGAGTGTTGGCGAGGGAGAGAGATTGGACAGACTGGGCTGGAGAGTGTTGGCGATGGAGAGAGATTGGACAGACTGGGCTGGAGAGTGTTGGCGAGGGAGAGAGATTGGACAGACTGGGCTGCAGAGTGTTGGCGAGGGAGAGAGATTGAACAGACTGGGCTGGAGAGTGTTGGCGATGGAGAGAGATTGGACAGACTGGGCTGGAGAGTGTTGGCGATGGAGAGAGATTGGACAGACTCGGCTGGAGAGTGTTGGCGAGGGAGAGAGATTGAACAGACTGGGCTGGAGAGTGTTGGCGATGGAGAGAGATTGGACAGACTGGGCTGGAGAGTGTTGGCGAGGGAGAGAGATTGGACAGACTGGGCTGCAGAGTGTTGGCGAGGGAGAGAGATTGAACAGACTGGGCTGGAGAGTGTTGGCGATGGAGAGAGATTGGACAGACTGGGCTGGAGAGTGTTGGCGATGGAGAGAGATTGGACAGACTCGGCTGGAGAGTGTTGGCGAGGGAGAGAGATTGGACAGTCTGGGCTGGAGAGTGTTGGCGATGGAGAGAGATTGGACACACTGGGCTGGAGAGTGTTGGCGAGGGAGAGAGATTGGACAGACTGGGCTGGAGAGTGTTGGCGAGGGAGAGAGATTGGACAGACTGGGCTGGAGAGTGTTGGCAAGGGAGAGAGATTGGACAGACTGGGCTGGAGAGTGTTGGCGATGGAGAGAGATTGGACAGACTGGGTTGGAGAGTGTTGGCGAGGGAGAGAGATTGGACAGACTGGGCTGGAGAGTGTTGGCGATGGAGAGAGATTGGACAGACTGGGCTGGAGAGTGTTGGCGATGGAGAGAGATTGGACAGACTGGGCTGGAGAGTGTTGGCGATGGAGATTGGACAGACTGTGCTGGAGAGTGTTGGCGAGGGAGAGAGATTGGACAGACTGGGTTGGAGAGTGTTGGCGAGGGAGAGAGATTGGACAGACTGGGCTGGAGAGTGTTGGCGATGGAGAGAGATTGGACAGACTGGGCTGGAGAGTGTTGGCGAGGGAGAGAGATTGGACAGACTGGGCTGGAGAGTGTTGGCGAGGGAGAGAGATTGGACAGACTGGGCTGGAGAGTGTTGGCGAGGGAGAGAGATTGGACAGTCTGGGCTGGAGAGTGTTGGCGAGGGAGAGAGATTGGACAGACTGTGCTGGAGAGTGTTGGCGAGGGAGAGAGATTGGACAGACTGGGCTGGAGAGTGTTGGCGAGGGAGAGAGATTGGACAGACTGGGCTGGAGAGTGTTGGCGAGGGAGAGAGATTGGACAGACTGGGCTGGAGAGTGTTGGCGAGGGAGAGAGATTGGACAGACTGGGCTGGAGAGTGTTGGCGAGGGAGAGAGATTGGACAGACTGAGCTGGAGAGTGTTGGCGATGGAGAGAGATTGGGCAGACTGGGCTGGAGAGTGTTGGCGAGGGAGAGAGATTGGACAGACTGGGCTGGAGAGTGTTGGCGAGGGAGAGAGATTGGACAGACTGGGCTGGAGAGTGTTGGCGATGGAGAGAGATTGGACAGACTGGGCTGGAGAGTGTTGGCGAGGGAGAGAGATTGGACAGACTGGGCTGGAGAGTGTTGGCGAGGGAGAGAGATTGGACAGACTGGGCTGGAGAGTGTTGGCGAGGGAGAGAGATTGGACAGACTGGGCTGGAGAGTGTTGGCGAGGGAGAGAGATTGGACAGACTGGGCTGGAGAGTGTTGGCGATGGAGAGAGATTGGACAGACTGGGCTGGAGAGTGTTGGCGATGGAGAGAGATTGGACAGACTGGGCTGGAGAGTGTTGGCGAGGGAGAGAGATTGGACAGACTGGGCTGGAGAGTGTTGGCGAGGGAGAGAGATTGGGCAGACTGGGCTGGAGAGTGTTGGCGAGGGAGAGAGATTGGGCAGACTGGGCTGGGGAGTGTTGGCGAGGGAGAGAGATTGGACAGACTGGGCTGGGGAGTGTTGGCGAGGGAGAGAGATTGGACAGACTGGGCTGGAGAGTGTTGGCGAGGGAGAGAGATTGGACAGACTGGGCTGGAGAGTGTTGGCGATGGAGAGAGATTGGGCAGACTGGGCTGGAGAGTGTTGGCGAGGGAGAGAGATTGGGCAGACTGGGCTGGGGAGTGTTGGCGAGGGAGAGAGATTGGACAGACTGGGCTGGAGAGTGTTGGCGAGGGAGAGAGATTGGACAGACTGAGCTGGAGAGTGTTGGCGATGGAGAGAGATTGGACAGACTGGGCTGGAGAGTGTTGGCGAGGGAGAGAGATTGGACAGACTGCGCTGGAGAGTGTTGGCGATGGAGAGAGATTGGACAGACTGGGCTGGAGAGTGTTGGCGAGGGAGAGAGATTGGACAGACTGGGCTGGAGAGTGTTGGCGATGGAGAGAGATTGGACAGACTGGGCTGGAGAGTGTTGGCGATGGAGAGAGATTGGACAGACTGGGCTGGAGAGTGTTGGCGAGGGAGAGAGATTGGACAGACTGGGCTGGAGAGTGTTGGCGATGGACAGAGATTGGACAGACTGAGCTGGAGAGTGTTGGCGATGGAGAGAGATTGGACAGTCTGGGCTGGAGAGTGTTGGCGAGGGAGAGAGATTGGACAGACTGAGCTGGGGAGTGTTGGTGATGGAGAGAGATTGGACAGACTGGGCTGGAGAGTGTTGGCGAGGGAGAGAGATTGGACAGACTGGGCTGGAGAGTGTTGGCGATGGAGAGAGATTGGACAGACTGGGCTGGAGAGTGTTGGCGATGGAGAGAGATTGGACAGACTGGGCTGGAGAGTGTTGGCGATGGAGAGAGATTGGACAGACTGGGCTGGAGAGTGTTGGCGAGGGAGAGAGATTGGACAGACTGAGCTGGAGAGTGTTGGCGAGGGAGAGAGATTGGACAGTCTGGGCTGGAGAGTGTTGGAGAGGGAGAGAGATTGGACAGTCTGGGCTGGAGAGTGTTGGCGAGGGAGAGAGATTGGACAGTCTGGGCTGGAGAGTGTTGGAGAGGGAGAGAGATTGGACAGACTGGGCTGGAGAGTGTTGGCGATGGAGAGAGATTGGACAGACTGTGCTGGAGAGTGTTGGCGATGGAGATTGGACAGACTGGGCTGGAGAGTGTTGGCGATGGAGAGAGATTGGACAGACTGGGCTGGAGAGTGTTGGCGAGGGAGAGAGATTGGACAGACTGGGCTGGAGAGTGTTGGCGATGGAGAGAGATTGGACAGTCTGGGCTGGAGAGTGTTGGCGAGGGAGAGAGATTGGACAGACTGGGCTGGAGAGTGTTGGCGAGGGAGAGAGATTGGACAGTCTGGGCTGGAGAGTGTTGGCGATGGAGAGAGATTGGACAGACTGAGCTGGGGAGTGTTGGCGAGGGAGAGAGATTGGACAGACTGAGCTGGAGAGTGTTGGCGATGGAGAGAGATTGGACAGACTGGGCTGGAGAGTGTTGGCGAGGGAGAGAGATTGGACAGACTGGGCTGGAGAGTGTTGGCGAGGGAGAGAGATTGGACAGACTGGGCTGGAGAGTGTTGGCGAGGGAGAGAGATTGGACAGTCTGGGCTGGAGAGTGTTGGCGAGGGAGAGAGATTGGACAGTCTGGGCTGGAGAGTGTTGGCGATGGAGAGAGATTGGACAGACTGAGCTGGGGAGTGTTGGCGAGGGAGAGAGATTGGACAGACTGAGCTGGAGAGTGTTGGCGATGGAGAGAGATTGGACAGACTGGGCTGGAGAGTGTTGGCGAGGGAGAGAGATTGGACAGACTGGGCAGGAGAGTGTTGGCGATGGAGAGAGATTGGACAGACTGGGCTGGAGAGTGTTGGCGATGGAGAGAGATTGGACAGACTGGGCTGGAGAGTGTTGGCGATGGAGAGAGATTGGACAGACTGGGCTGGAGAGTGTTGGCGAGGGAGAGAGATTGGACAGACTGGGCTGGAGAGTGTTGGCGAGGGAGAGAGATTGGGCAGACTGGGCTGGAGAGTGTTGGCGATGGAGAGAGATTGGACACACTGGGCTGGAGAGTGTTGGCGAGGGAGAGAGATTGGGCAGTCTGGGCTGGAGAGTGTTGGCGAGGGAGAGAGATTGGACAGACTGGGCTGGAGAGTGTTGGCGATGGAGAGAGATTGGACACACTGGGCTGGGGAGTGTTGGCGAGGGAGAGAGATTGGACAGTCTGGGCTGGAGAGTGTTGGCGAGGGAGAGAGATTGGACAGTCTGGGCTGGAGAGTGTTGGCGATGGAGAGAGATTGGACAGACTGGGCTGGAGAGTGTTGGCGATGGAGAGAGATTGGACAGACTGGGCTGGAGAGTGTTGGCGAGGGAGAGAGATTGGACAGACTGGGCTGGAGAGTGTTGGCGATGGAGAGAGATTGGACAGACTGGGCTGGAGAGTGTTGGCGATGGAGAGAGATTGGACACTCTGAGCTGGAGAGTGTTGGCGAGGGAGAGAGATTGGACAGTCTGGGCTGGAGAGTGTTGGCGAGGGAGAGAGATTGGACAGACTGGGCTGGAGAGTGTTGGCGATGGAGAGAGATTGGACAGACTGGACTGGAGAGTGTTGGCGAGGGAGAGAGATTGGACAGTCTGGGCTGGAGAGTGTTGGCGATGGAGAGAGATTGGACAGACTGGGCTGGAGAGTGTTGGCGATGGAGAGAGATTGGACAGACTGGACTGGAGAGTCTTGTCGAGGGAGAGAGATTGGGCAGACTGGGCTGGAGAGTGTTGGCGAGGGAGAGAGATTGGACAGACTGGGCTGGAGAGTGTTGGCGAGGGAGAGAGATTGGACAGACTGGGCTGGAGAGCGTTGGCGAGGGAGAGAGATTGGACAGACTGGGCTGGAGAGTGTTGGCGAGGGAGAGAGATTGGACAGTCTGGGCTGGAGAGTGTTGGCGATGGAGAGAGATTGGACAGACTGGGCTGGGGAGTGTTGGCGAGGGAGAGAGATTGGACAGACTGGGCTGGGGAGTGTTGGCGAGGGAGAGAGATTGGACAGACTGGGCTGGAGAGTGTTGGCGAGGGAGAGAGATTGGACAGTCTGGGCTGGAGAGTGTTGGCGAGGGAGAGAGATTGGACACACTGGGCTGGAGAGTGTTGGCGAGGGAGAGAGATTGGACAGTCTGGGCTGGAGAGTGTTGGCGAGTGAGAGAGATTGGACAGACTGGGCTGGAGAGTGTTGGCGAGGGAGAGAGATTGGACAGTCTGGGCTGGAGAGTGTTGGCGAGGGAGAGAGATTGGACAGACTGGGCTGGAGAGTGTTGGCGAGGGAGAGAGATTGGACAGACTGAGCTGGAGAGTGTTGGCGAGGGAGAGAGATTGGGCAGACTGGGCTGGAGAGTGTTGGCGAGGGAGAGAGATTGGACAGACTGAGCTGGAGAGTGTTGGCGAGGGAGAGAGATTGGGCAGACTGGGCTGGAGAGTGTTGGCGAGGGAGAGAGATTGGACAGTCTGGGCTGGAGAGTGTTGGCGAGGGAGAGAGATTGGACAGTCTGGGCTGGAGAGTGTTGGCGAGGGAGAGAGATTGGACAGACTGGGCTGGAGAGTGTTGGCGAGGGAGAGAGATTGGACAGACTGGGCTGGAGAGTGTTGGCGAGGGAGAGAGATTGGACAGACTGGGCTGGAGAGTGTTGGCGAGGGAGAGAGATTGGACAGACTGGGCTGGAGAGTGTTGGCGAGGGAGAGAGATTGGACAGACTGGGCTGGAGAGTGTTGGCGAGGGAGAGAGATTGGACAGACTGGGCTGGAGAGTGTTGGCGAGGGAGAGAGATTGGACAGACTGGGCTGGAGAGTGTTGGCGATGGAGAGAGATTGGACAGACTGGGCTGGAGAGTGTTGGCGAGGGAGAGAGATTGGACAGACTGGGCTGGAGAGTGTTGGCGATGGAGAGAGATTGGACAGACTGGGCTGGAGAGTGTTGGCGAGGGAGAGAGATTGGACAGACTGGGCTGGAGAGTGTTGGCGATGGAGATTGGACAGACTGGGCTGGAGAGTGTTGGCGAGGGAGAGAGATTGGATAGACTGGGCTGGAGAGTGTTGGCGAGGGAGAGAGATTGGACAGACTGGGCTGGAGAGTGTTGGCGAGGGAGAGAGATTGGACAGACTGAGCTGGAGAGTGTTGGCGAGGGAGAGAGATTGGACACACTGGGCTGGAGAGTGTTGGCGAGGGAGAGAGATTGGACAGACTGGGCTGGAGAGTGTTGGCGAGGGAGAGAGATTGGACAGTCTGGGCTGGAGAGTGTTGGCGAGGGAGAGAGATTGGACAGACTGGGCTGGGGAGTGTTGGCGAGGGAGAGAGATTGGACAGTCTGGGCTGGAGAGTGTTGGCGAGGGAGAGAGATTGGACAGACTGAGCTGGAGAGTGTTGGCGATGGAGAGAGATTGGACAGGCTGGGCTGGAGAGTGTTGGCGAGGGAGAGAGATTGGACAGTCTGGGCTGGAGAGTGTTGGCGAGGGAGAGAGATTGGACAGACTGGGCTGGGGAGTGTTGGCGAGGGAGAGAGATTGGACAGTCTGGGCTGGAGAGTGTTGGCGAGGGAGAGAGATTGGACAGACTGAGCTGGAGAGTGTTGGCGATGGAGAGAGATTGGACAGGCTGGGCTGGAGAGTGTTGGCGAGGGAGAGAGATTGGACAGGCTGGGCTGGAGAGTGTTGGCGAGGGAGAGAGATTGGACAGACTGAGCTGGAGAGTGTTGGCGATGGAGAGAGATTGGACAGGCTGGGCTGGAGAGTGTTGGCGAGGGAGAGAGATTGGACAGACTGGGCTGGAGAGTGTTGGCGAGGGAGAGAGATTGGACAGTCTGGGCTGGAGAGTGTTGGCGAGGGAGAGAGATTGGACAGACTGTGCTGGAGAGTGTTGGCGAGGGAGAGAGATTGGACAGACTGGGCTGGAGAGTGTTGGCGAGGGAGAGAGATTGGACAGACTGGGCTGGAGAGTGTTGGCGAGGGAGAGAGATTGGACAGACTGGGCTGGAGAGTGTTGGCGAGGGAGAGAGATTGGACAGACTGGGCTGGAGAGTGTTGGCGAGGGAGAGAGATTGGACAGACTGAGCTGGAGAGTGTTGGCGATGGAGAGAGATTGGGCAGACTGGGCTGGAGAGTGTTGGCGAGGGAGAGAGATTGGACAGACTGGGCTGGAGAGTGTTGGCGAGGGAGAGAGATTGGACAGACTGGGCTGGAGAGTGTTGGCGATGGAGAGAGATTGGACAGACTGGGCTGGAGAGTGTTGGCGAGGGAGAGAGATTGGACAGACTGGGCTGGAGAGTGTTGGCGAGGGAGAGAGATTGGACAGACTGGGCTGGAGAGTGTTGGCGAGGGAGAGAGATTGGACAGACTGGGCTGGAGAGTGTTGGCGAGGGAGAGAGATTGGACAGACTGGGCTGGAGAGTGTTGGCGATGGAGAGAGATTGGACAGACTGGGCTGGAGAGTGTTGGCGATGGAGAGAGATTGGACAGACTGGGCTGGAGAGTGTTGGCGAGGGAGAGAGATTGGACAGACTGGGCTGGAGAGTGTTGGCGAGGGAGAGAGATTGGGCAGACTGGGCTGGAGAGTGTTGGCGAGGGAGAGAGATTGGGCAGACTGGGCTGGGGAGTGTTGGCGAGGGAGAGAGATTGGACAGACTGGGCTGGGGAGTGTTGGCGAGGGAGAGAGATTGGACAGACTGGGCTGGAGAGTGTTGGCGAGGGAGAGAGATTGGACAGACTGGGCTGGAGAGTGTTGGCGATGGAGAGAGATTGGGCAGACTGGGCTGGAGAGTGTTGGCGAGGGAGAGAGATTGGGCAGACTGGGCTGGGGAGTGTTGGCGAGGGAGAGAGATTGGACAGACTGGGCTGGAGAGTGTTGGCGAGGGAGAGAGATTGGACAGACTGAGCTGGAGAGTGTTGGCGATGGAGAGAGATTGGACAGACTGGGCTGGAGAGTGTTGGCGAGGGAGAGAGATTGGACAGACTGCGCTGGAGAGTGTTGGCGATGGAGAGAGATTGGACAGACTGGGCTGGAGAGTGTTGGCGAGGGAGAGAGATTGGACAGACTGGGCTGGAGAGTGTTGGCGATGGAGAGAGATTGGACAGACTGGGCTGGAGAGTGTTGGCGATGGAGAGAGATTGGACAGACTGGGCTGGAGAGTGTTGGCGAGGGAGAGAGATTGGACAGACTGGGCTGGAGAGTGTTGGCGATGGACAGAGATTGGACAGACTGAGCTGGAGAGTGTTGGCGATGGAGAGAGATTGGACAGTCTGGGCTGGAGAGTGTTGGCGAGGGAGAGAGATTGGACAGACTGAGCTGGGGAGTGTTGGTGATGGAGAGAGATTGGACAGACTGGGCTGGAGAGTGTTGGCGAGGGAGAGAGATTGGACAGACTGGGCTGGAGAGTGTTGGCGATGGAGAGAGATTGGACAGACTGGGCTGGAGAGTGTTGGCGATGGAGAGAGATTGGACAGACTGGGCTGGAGAGTGTTGGCGATGGAGAGAGATTGGACAGACTGGGCTGGAGAGTGTTGGCGAGGGAGAGAGATTGGACAGACTGAGCTGGAGAGTGTTGGCGAGGGAGAGAGATTGGACAGTCTGGGCTGGAGAGTGTTGGAGAGGGAGAGAGATTGGACAGTCTGGGCTGGAGAGTGTTGGCGAGGGAGAGAGATTGGACAGTCTGGGCTGGAGAGTGTTGGAGAGGGAGAGAGATTGGACAGACTGGGCTGGAGAGTGTTGGCGATGGAGAGAGATTGGACAGACTGTGCTGGAGAGTGTTGGCGATGGAGATTGGACAGACTGGGCTGGAGAGTGTTGGCGATGGAGAGAGATTGGACAGACTGGGCTGGAGAGTGTTGGCGAGGGAGAGAGATTGGACAGACTGGGCTGGAGAGTGTTGGCGATGGAGAGAGATTGGACAGTCTGGGCTGGAGAGTGTTGGCGAGGGAGAGAGATTGGACAGACTGGGCTGGAGAGTGTTGGCGAGGGAGAGAGATTGGACAGTCTGGGCTGGAGAGTGTTGGCGATGGAGAGAGATTGGACAGACTGAGCTGGGGAGTGTTGGCGAGGGAGAGAGATTGGACAGACTGAGCTGGAGAGTGTTGGCGATGGAGAGAGATTGGACAGACTGGGCTGGAGAGTGTTGGCGAGGGAGAGAGATTGGACAGACTGGGCTGGAGAGTGTTGGCGAGGGAGAGAGATTGGACAGACTGGGCTGGAGAGTGTTGGCGAGGGAGAGAGATTGGACAGTCTGGGCTGGAGAGTGTTGGCGAGGGAGAGAGATTGGACAGTCTGGGCTGGAGAGTGTTGGCGATGGAGAGAGATTGGACAGACTGAGCTGGGGAGTGTTGGCGAGGGAGAGAGATTGGACAGACTGAGCTGGAGAGTGTTGGCGATGGAGAGAGATTGGACAGACTGGGCTGGAGAGTGTTGGCGAGGGAGAGAGATTGGACAGACTGGGCAGGAGAGTGTTGGCGATGGAGAGAGATTGGACAGACTGGGCTGGAGAGTGTTGGCGATGGAGAGAGATTGGACAGACTGGGCTGGAGAGTGTTGGCGATGGAGAGAGATTGGACAGACTGGGCTGGAGAGTGTTGGCGAGGGAGAGAGATTGGACAGACTGGGCTGGAGAGTGTTGGCGAGGGAGAGAGATTGGGCAGACTGGGCTGGAGAGTGTTGGCGATGGAGAGAGATTGGACACACTGGGCTGGAGAGTGTTGGCGAGGGAGAGAGATTGGGCAGTCTGGGCTGGAGAGTGTTGGCGAGGGAGAGAGATTGGACAGACTGGGCTGGAGAGTGTTGGCGATGGAGAGAGATTGGACACACTGGGCTGGGGAGTGTTGGCGAGGGAGAGAGATTGGACAGTCTGGGCTGGAGAGTGTTGGCGAGGGAGAGAGATTGGACAGTCTGGGCTGGAGAGTGTTGGCGATGGAGAGAGATTGGACAGACTGGGCTGGAGAGTGTTGGCGATGGAGAGAGATTGGACAGACTGGGCTGGAGAGTGTTGGCGAGGGAGAGAGATTGGACAGACTGGGCTGGAGAGTGTTGGCGATGGAGAGAGATTGGACAGACTGGGCTGGAGAGTGTTGGCGATGGAGAGAGATTGGACACTCTGAGCTGGAGAGTGTTGGCGAGGGAGAGAGATTGGACAGTCTGGGCTGGAGAGTGTTGGCGAGGGAGAGAGATTGGACAGACTGGGCTGGAGAGTGTTGGCGATGGAGAGAGATTGGACAGACTGGACTGGAGAGTGTTGGCGAGGGAGAGAGATTGGACAGTCTGGGCTGGAGAGTGTTGGCGATGGAGAGAGATTGGACAGACTGGGCTGGAGAGTGTTGGCGATGGAGAGAGATTGGACAGACTGGACTGGAGAGTCTTGTCGAGGGAGAGAGATTGGGCAGACTGGGCTGGAGAGTGTTGGCGAGGGAGAGAGATTGGACAGACTGGGCTGGAGAGTGTTGGCGAGGGAGAGAGATTGGACAGACTGGGCTGGAGAGCGTTGGCGAGGGAGAGAGATTGGACAGACTGGGCTGGAGAGTGTTGGCGAGGGAGAGAGATTGGACAGTCTGGGCTGGAGAGTGTTGGCGATGGAGAGAGATTGGACAGACTGGGCTGGGGAGTGTTGGCGAGGGAGAGAGATTGGACAGACTGGGCTGGGGAGTGTTGGCGAGGGAGAGAGATTGGACAGACTGGGCTGGAGAGTGTTGGCGAGGGAGAGAGATTGGACAGTCTGGGCTGGAGAGTGTTGGCGAGGGAGAGAGATTGGACACACTGGGCTGGAGAGTGTTGGCGAGGGAGAGAGATTGGACAGTCTGGGCTGGAGAGTGTTGGCGAGTGAGAGAGATTGGACAGACTGGGCTGGAGAGTGTTGGCGAGGGAGAGAGATTGGACAGTCTGGGCTGGAGAGTGTTGGCGAGGGAGAGAGATTGGACAGACTGGGCTGGAGAGTGTTGGCGAGGGAGAGAGATTGGACAGACTGAGCTGGAGAGTGTTGGCGAGGGAGAGAGATTGGGCAGACTGGGCTGGAGAGTGTTGGCGAGGGAGAGAGATTGGACAGACTGAGCTGGAGAGTGTTGGCGAGGGAGAGAGATTGGGCAGACTGGGCTGGAGAGTGTTGGCGAGGGAGAGAGATTGGACAGTCTGGGCTGGAGAGTGTTGGCGAGGGAGAGAGATTGGACAGTCTGGGCTGGAGAGTGTTGGCGAGGGAGAGAGATTGGACAGACTGGGCTGGAGAGTGTTGGCGAGGGAGAGAGATTGGACAGACTGGGCTGGAGAGTGTTGGCGAGGGAGAGAGATTGGACAGACTGGGCTGGAGAGTGTTGGCGAGGGAGAGAGATTGGACAGACTGGGCTGGAGAGTGTTGGCGAGGGAGAGAGATTGGACAGACTGGGCTGGAGAGTGTTGGCGAGGGAGAGAGATTGGACAGACTGGGCTGGAGAGTGTTGGCGAGGGAGAGAGATTGGACAGACTGGGCTGGAGAGTGTTGGCGATGGAGAGAGATTGGACAGACTGGGCTGGAGAGTGTTGGCGAGGGAGAGAGATTGGACAGACTGGGCTGGAGAGTGTTGGCGATGGAGAGAGATTGGACAGACTGGGCTGGAGAGTGTTGGCGAGGGAGAGAGATTGGACAGACTGGGCTGGAGAGTGTTGGCGATGGAGATTGGACAGACTGGGCTGGAGAGTGTTGGCGAGGGAGAGAGATTGGATAGACTGGGCTGGAGAGTGTTGGCGAGGGAGAGAGATTGGACAGACTGGGCTGGAGAGTGTTGGCGAGGGAGAGAGATTGGACAGACTGAGCTGGAGAGTGTTGGCGAGGGAGAGAGATTGGACACACTGGGCTGGAGAGTGTTGGCGAGGGAGAGAGATTGGACAGACTGGGCTGGAGAGTGTTGGCGAGGGAGAGAGATTGGACAGTCTGGGCTGGAGAGTGTTGGCGAGGGAGAGAGATTGGACAGACTGGGCTGGGGAGTGTTGGCGAGGGAGAGAGATTGGACAGTCTGGGCTGGAGAGTGTTGGCGAGGGAGAGAGATTGGACAGACTGAGCTGGAGAGTGTTGGCGATGGAGAGAGATTGGACAGGCTGGGCTGGAGAGTGTTGGCGAGGGAGAGAGATTGGACAGTCTGGGCTGGAGAGTGTTGGCGAGGGAGAGAGATTGGACAGACTGGGCTGGGGAGTGTTGGCGAGGGAGAGAGATTGGACAGTCTGGGCTGGAGAGTGTTGGCGAGGGAGAGAGATTGGACAGACTGAGCTGGAGAGTGTTGGCGATGGAGAGAGATTGGACAGGCTGGGCTGGAGAGTGTTGGCGAGGGAGAGAGATTGGACAGGCTGGGCTGGAGAGTGTTGGCGAGGGAGAGAGATTGGACAGACTGAGCTGGAGAGTGTTGGCGATGGAGAGAGATTGGACAGGCTGGGCTGGAGAGTGTTGGCGAGGGAGAGAGATTGGACAGACTGAGCTGGAGAGTGTTGGCGATGGAGAGAGATTGGACAGGCTGGGCTGGAGAGTGTTGGCGAGGGAGAGAGATTGGACAGTCTGGGCTGGAGAGTGTTGGCGATGGAGAGAGATTGGACAGACTGGGCTGGAGAGTGTTGGCGATGGAGAGAGATTGGACAGGCTGGGCTGGAGAGTGTTGGCGAGGGAGAGAGATTGGACAGGCTGGGCTGGAGAGTGTTGGCGAGGGAGAGAGATTGGACAGACTGGGCTGGAGAGTGTTGGCGAGGGAGAGAGATTGGACAGGCTGGGCTGGAGAGTGTTGGCGAGGGAGAGAGATTGGACAGACTGGGCTGGAGAGTGTTGGCGAGGGAGAGAGATTGGACAGACTGGGCTGGAGAGTGTTGGCGATGGAGAGAGATTGGACAGACTGGGCTGGAGAGTGTTGGCGAGGGAGAGAGATTGGACAGACTGGGCTGGAGAGTGTTGGCGATGGAGAGAGATTGGACAGTCTGGGCTGGAGAGTGTTGGCGATGGAGAGAGATTGGACAGACTGGGCTGGAGAGTGTTGGCGATGGAGAGAGATTGGGCAGACTGGGCTGGAGAGTGTTGGCGAGGGAGAGAGATTGGACAGACTGGGCTGGAGAGTGTTGGCGAGGGAGAGAGATTGGACAGACTGGGCTGGAGAGTGTTGGCGAGGGAGAGAGATTGGACAGTCTGGGCTGGAGAGTGTTGGCGAGGGAGAGAGATTGGACAGACTGGGCTGGAGAGTGTTGGCGAGGGAGAGAGATTGGACAGACTGGGCTGGAGAGTGTTGGCGAGGGAGAGAGATTGGACAGACTGGGCTGGAGAGTGTTGGCGAGGGAGAGAGATTGGACAGATTGGGCTGGAGAGTGTTGGCGAGGGAGAGAGATTGGACAGACTGGGCTGGAGAGTGTTGGCGAGGGAGAGAGATTGGACAGATTGAGCTGGAGAGTGTTGGCGAGGGAGAGAGATTGGACAGACTGGGCTGGAGAGTGTTGGCGAGGGAGAGAGATTGGACAGATTGGGCTGGAGAGTGTTGGCGAGGGAGAGAGATTGGATAGACTGGGCTGGAGAGTGTTGGCGATGGAGAGAGATTGGACAGACTGGGCTGGAGAGTGTTGGCGAGGGAGAGAGATTGGACAGATTGGGCTGGAGAGTGTTGGCGAGGGAGAGAGATTGGACAGATTGGGCTGGAGAGTGTTGGCGATGGAGAGAGATTGGACAGACTGGGCTGGAGAGTGTTGGCGAGGGAGAGAGATTGGACAGACTGGGCTGGAGAGTGTTGGCGAGGGAGAGAGATTGGACAGACTGAGCTGGAGAGTGTTGGCGAGGGAGAGAGATTGGACAGACTGGGCTGGAGAGTGTTGGCGATGGAGAGAGATTGGACAGGCTGGGCTGGAGAGTGTTGGCGAGGGAGAGAGATTGGACAGACTGGGCTGGAGAGTGTTGGCGATGGAGAGAGATTGGACAGACTGGGCTGGAGAGTGTTGGCGAGGGAGAGAGATTGGACAGACTGGGCTGGAGAGTGTTGGCGAGGGAGAGAGATTGGACAGTCTGGGCTGGAGAGTGTTGGCGAGGGAGAGAGATTGGACAGACTGGGCTGGGGAGTGTTGGCGAGGGAGAGAGATTGGACAGTCTGGGCTGGAGAGTGTTGGCGATGGAGAGAGATTGGACAGTCTGGGCTGGAGAGTGTTGGCGAGGGAGAGAGATTGGACAGACTGGGCTGGAGAGTGTTGGCGAGGGAGAGAGATTGGACAGACGGTGCTGGAGAGTGTTGGCGAGGGAGAGAGATTGGACAGACTGAGCTGGAGAGTGTTGGCGAGGGAGAGAGATTGGACAGACTGGGCTGGAGAGTGTTGGCGAGGGAGAGAGATTGGACAGACTGGGCTGGAGAGTGTTGGCGAGGGAGAGAGATTGGACAGACTGGGCTGGAGAGTGTTGGCGAGGGAGAGAGATTGGACAGACTGAGCTGGAGAGTGTTGGCGATGGAGAGAGATTGGACAGTCTGGGCTGGAGAGTGTTGGCGAGGGAGAGAGATTGGACAGACTGAGCTGGAGAGTGTTGGCGAGGGAGAGAGATTGGACAGACTGGGCTGGAGAGTGTTGGCGAGGGAGAGAGATTGGACAGACTGCGCTGGAGAGTGTTGGCGAGGGAGAGAGATTGGGCAGACTGGGCTGGAGAGTGTTGGCGATGGAGAGAGATTGGACAGACTGGGCTGGAGAGTGTTGGCGATGGAGAGAGATTGGACAGACTGGGCTGGAGAGTGTTGGCGAGGGAGAGAGATTGGGCAGACTGGGCTGGAGAGTGTTGGCGAGGGAGAGAGATTGGACAGACTGGGCTGGAGAGTGTTGGCGATGGAGAGAGATTGGACAGACTGGGCTGGAGAGTGTTGGCGAGGGAGAGAGATTGGACAGTCTGGGCTGGAGAGTGTTGGCGAGGGAGAGAGATTGGACAGACTGGGCTGGAGAGTGTTGGCGATGGAGAGAGATTGGACAGACTGGGCTGGAGAGTGTTGGCGAGGGAGAGAGATTGGACAGACTGGGCTGGAGAGTGTTGGCGAGGGAGAGAGATTGGACAGACTGGGCTGGAGAGTGTTGGCGAGGGAGAGAGATTGGACAGACTGGGCTGGAGAGTGTTGGCGAGGGAGAGAGATTGGACAGACTGTGCTGGAGAGTGTTGGCGAGGGAGAGAGATTGGACAGACTGGGCTGGAGAGTGTTGGCGATGGAGAGAGATTGGACAGACTGGGCTGGAGAGTGTTGGCGATGGAGAGAGATTGGACAGACTGGGCTGGAGAGTGTTGGCGATGGAGAGAGATTGGACAGACTGGGCTGGAGAGTGTTGGCGATGGAGAGAGATTGGACAGACTGAGCTGGAGAGTGTTGGCGAGGGAGAGAGATTGGGCAGACTGGGCTGGAGAGTGTTGGCGAGGGAGAGAGATTGGACAGACAGGGCTGGAGAGTGTTGGCGAGGGAGAGAGATTGGGCAGACTGGGCTGGAGAGTGTTGGCGAGGGAGAGAGATTGGACAGACTGGGCTGGAGAGTGTTGGCGAGGGAGAGAGATTGGACAGACTGGGCTGGAGAGTGTTGTCGAGGGAGAGAGATTGGACAGACTGGGCTGGAGAGTGTTGGCGATGGAGATTGGACAGACTGGGCTGGAGAGTGTTGGCGAGGGAGAGAGATTGGACAGACTGGGCTGGAGAGTGTTGGCGAGGGAGAGAGATTGGACAGACTGGGCTGGAGAGTGTTGGCGAGGGAGAGAGATTGGGCAGACTGGGCTGGAGAGTGTTGGCGATGGAGAGAGATTGGACAGACTGGTCTGGAGAGTGTTGGCGAGGGAGAGAGATTGGACAGACTGTGCTGGAGAGTGTTGGCGAGGGAGAGAGATTGGACAGACTGGGCTGGAGAGTGTTGGCGATGGAGAGAGATTGGGCAGACTGGGCTGGAGAGTGTTGGCGATGGAGAGAGATTGGACAGACTGGGCTGGAGAGTGTTGGCGAGGGAGAGAGATTGGACAGACTGAGCTGGAGAGTGTTGGCGAGGGAGAGAGATTGGACAGACTGGGCTGGAGAGTGTTGGCGAGGGAGAGAGATTGGACAGTCTGGGCTGGAGAGTGTTGGCGAGGGAGAGAGATTGGACAGACTGAGCTGGAGAGTGTTGGCGAGGGAGAGAGATTGGACAGACTGAGCTGGAGAGTGTTGGCGAGGGAGAGAGATTGGACAGACTGGGCTGGAGAGTGTTGGCGATGGAGATTGGACAGACTGGGCTGGAGAGTGTTGGCGAGGGAGAGAGATTGGACAGACTGGGCTGGAGCGTGTTGGCGATGGAGAGAGATTGGACAGACTGGGCTGGAGAGTGTTGGCGAGGGAGAGAGATTGGACAGACTGGGCTGGAGAGTGTTGGCGAGGGAGAGAGATTGGACAGACTGGGCTGGAGAGTGTTGGCGATGGAGAGAGATTGGACAGACTGGGCTGGAGAGTGTTGGCGATGGAGATTGGACAGACTGGGCTGGAGAGTGTTGGCGAGGGAGAGAGATTGGACAGACTGGGCTGGAGAGTGTTGGCGAGGGAGAGAGATTGGACAGACTGGGCTGGAGAGTGTTGGCGAGGGAGAGAGATTGGGCAGACTGGGCTGGAGAGTGTTGGCGATGGAGAGAGATTGGACAGACTGGGCTGGAGAGTGTTGGCGAGGGAAAGAGATTGGACAGACTGGGCTGGAGAGTGTTGGCGAGGGAGAGAGATTGGACAGACTGAGCTGGAGAGTGTTGGCGATGGAGAGAGATTGGACAGTCTGGGCTGGAGAGTGTTGGCGAGGGAGAGAGATTGGACAGACTGGGCTGGAGAGTGTTGGCGAGGGAGAGAGATTGGACAGACTGGGCTGGAGAGTGTTGGCGATGGAGAGAGATTGGAGAGACTGGGCTGGAGAGTGTTGGCGAGGGAGAGAGATTGGACAGACTGGGCTGGAGAGTGTTGGCGATGGAGAGAGATTGGACAGTCTGGGCTGGAGAGTGTTGGCGATGGAGAGAGATTGGACAGACTGGGCTGGAGAGTGTTGGCGATGGAGATTGGACAGACTGGGCTGGAGAGTGTTGGCGAGGGAGAGAGATTGGACAGACTGGGCTGGAGAGTGTTGGCGAGGGAGAGAGATTGGACAGACTGAGCTGGAGAGTGTTGGCGATGGAGAGAGATTGGACAGACTGGGCTGGAGAGTGTTGGCGAGGGAGAGAGATTGGACAGACTGAGCTGGAGAGTGTTGGCGATGGAGAGAGATTGGACAGACTGGGCTGGAGAGTGTTGGCGAGGGAGAGAGATTGGACAGACTGAGCTGGAGAGTGTTGGCGATGGAGAGAGATTGGACAGACTGGGCTGGAGAGTGTTGGCGAGGGAGAGAGATTGGACAGACTGAGCTGGAGAGTGTTGGCGATGGAGAGAGATTGGACAGACTGGGCTGGAGAGTGTTGGCGATGGAGAGAGATTGGAGAGACTGGGCTGGAGAGTGTTGGCGATGGAGAGAGATTGGACAGTCTGGGCTGGAGAGTGTTGGCGATGGAGAGAGATTGGACAGACTGGGCTGGAGAGTGTTGGCGAGGGAGAGAGATTGGACAGACTGGGCTGGAGAGTGTTGGCGAGGGAGAGAGATTGGACAGACTGGGCTGGAGAGTGTTGGCGAGGGAGAGAGATTGGACAGACTAGGCTGGAGAGTGTTGGCGAGGGAGAGAGATTGGACAGACTGGGCTGGAGAGTGTTGGCGAGGGAGAGAGATTGGACAGACTGGGCTGGAGAGTGTTGGCGAGGGAGAGAGATTGGACAGACTGGGCTGGAGAGTGTTGGCGAGGGAGAGAGATTGGACAGACTGGGCTGGAGAGTGTTGGCGAGGGAGAGAGATTGGGCAGACTGGGCTGGAGAGTGTTGGCGAGGGAGAGAGATTGGACAGACTGTGCTGGAGAGTGTTGGCGATGGAGAGAGATTGGACAGACTGGGCTGGAGAGTGTTGGCGAGGGAGAGAGATTGGACAGACTGGGCTGGAGAGTGTTGGCGAGGGAGAGAGATTGGACAGACTGGGCTGGAGAGTGTTGGCGATGGAGAGAGATTGGGCAGACTGGGCTGGAGAGTGTTGGCGATGGAGAGAGATTGGACAGACTGAGCTGGAGAGTGTTGGCGAGGGAGAGAGATTGGACAGAGTGGGCTGGAGAGTGTTGGCGAGGGAGAGAGATTGGACAGACTGGGCTGGAGAGTGTTGGCGAGGGAGAGAGATTGGACAGACTGAGCTGGAGAGTGTTGGCGAGGGAGAGAGATTGGACAGTCTGGGCAGGAGAGTGTTGGCGAGGGAGAGAGATTGGACAGACTGGGCAGGAGAGTGTTGGCGAGGGAGAGAGATTGGACAGACTGGGCTGGAGAGTGTTGGCGATGGAGAGAGATTGGACAGACTGGGCTGGAGAGTGTTGGCGAGGGAGAGAGATTGGACAGACTGGGCTGGACAGTGTTGGCGAGGGAGAGAGATTGGACAGACTGGGCAGGAGAGTGTTGGCGATGGAGAGAGATTGGACAGACTGGGCTGGAGAGTGTTGGCGAGGGAGAGAGATTGGACAGACTGGGCTGGAGAGTGTTGGCGAGGGAGAGAGATTGGACAGACTGGGCTGGAGAGTGTTGGCGATGGAGAGAGATTGGACAGACTGGGCTGGAGAGTGTTGGCGAGGGAGAGAGATTGGACAGACTGGGCTGGAGAGTGTTGGCGATGGAGAGAGATTGGACAGTCTGGGCTGGAGAGTGTTGGCGATGGAGAGAGATTGGACAGACTGGGCTGGAGAGTGTTGGCGAGGGAGAGAGATTGGACAGACTGGGCTGGAGAGTGTTGGCGAGGGAGAGAGATTGGACAGACTGGGCTGGAGAGTGTTGGCGATGGAGAGAGATTGGGCAGACTGGGCTGGAGAGTGTTGGCGATGGGGAGAGATTGGGCAGACTGGGCTGGAGAGTGTTGGCGAGGGAGAGAGATTGGACAGACTGGGCTGGAGAGTGTTGGCGAGGGAGAGAGATTGGGCAGACTGGGCTGGAGAGTGTTGGCGAGGGAGAGAGATTGGACAGACTGGGCTGGAGAGTGTTGGCGATGGAGAGAGATTGGACAGACTGGGCTGGAGAGTGTTGGCGAGGGAGAGAGATTGGACAGACTGGGCTGGAGAGTGTTGGCGAGGGAGAGAGATTGGGCAGACTGGGCTGGAGAGTGTTGGCGAGGGAGAGAGATTGGACAGACTGGGCTGGAGAGTGTTGGCGATGGAGAGAGATTGGACAGACTGGGCTGGAGAGTGTTGGCGAGGGAGAGAGATTGGGCAGACTGGGCTGGAGAGTGTTGGCGATGGAGAGAGATTGGACAGACTGTGCTGGAGAGTGTTGGCGAGGGAGAGAGATTGGACAGACTGTGCTGGAGAGTGTTGGCGAGGGAGAGAGATTGGACAGACTGGGCTGGAGAGTGTTGGCGAGGGAGAGAGATTGGACAGACTGGGCTGGGGAGTGTTGGCGATGGAGATTGGACAGTCTGGGCTGGAGAGTGTTGGCGATGGAGAGAGATTGGACAGACTGGGCTGGAGAGTGTTGGCGATGGAGAGAGATTGGGCAGACTGGGCTGGAGAGTGTTGGCGATGGAGAGAGATTGGGCAGACTGGGCTGGAGAGTGTTGGCGAGGGAGAGAGATTGGACAGACTGGGCTGGAGAGTGTTGGCGAGGGAGAGAGATTGGACAGACTGGGCTGGGGAGTGTTGGCGATGGAGATTGGACAGTCTGGGCTGGAGAGTGTTGGCGATGGAGATTGGACAGACTGGGCTGGAGAGTGTTGGCGAGGGAGAGAGATTGGACAGTCTGGGCTGGAGAGTGTTGGCGATGGAGAGAGATTGGACAGACTGGGCTGGAGAGTGTTGGCGAGGGAGAGAGATTGGACAGACTGGGCTGGAGAGTGTTGGCGAGGGAGAGAGATTGGACAGTCTGGGCTGGAGAGTGTTGGCGAGGGAGAGAGATTGGACAGACTGGGCTGGAGAGTGTTGGCGAGGGAGAGAGATTGGACAGTCTGGGCTGGAGAGTGTTGGCGAGGGAGAGAGATTGGACAGACTGGGCTGGAGAGTGTTGGCGAGGGAGAGAGATTGGACAGACTGGGCTGGAGAGTGTTGGCGAGGGAGAGAGATTGGACAGACTGGGCTGGAGAGTGTTGGCGAGGGAGAGAGATTGGACAGACTGGGCTGGAGAGTGTTGGCGAGGGAGAGAGATTGGACAGACTGGGCTGGGGAGTGTTGGCGATGGAGATTGGACAGTCTGGGCTGGAGAGTGTTGGCGATGGAGAGAGATTGGACAGACTGGGCTGGGGAGTGTTGGCGATGGAGATTGGACAGTCTGGGCTGGAGAGTGTTGGCGAGGGAGAGAGATTGGACAGACTGGGCTGGGGAGTGTTGGCGAGGGAGAGAGATTGGACAGACTGGGCTGGGGAGTGTTGGCGATGGAGATTGGACAGTCTGGGCTGGAGAGTGTTGGCGATGGAGATTGGACAGACTGTGCTGGAGAGTGTTGGCGAGGGAGAGAGATTGGACAGTCTGGGCTGGAGAGTGTTGGCGAGGGAGAGAGATTGGACAGACTGGGCTGGAGAGTGTTGGCGATGGAGAGAGATTGGACAGTCTGGGCTGGAGAGTGTTGGCGAGGGAGAGAGATTGGACAGTCTGGGCTGGAGAGTGTTGGCGATGGAGAGAGATTGGACAGACTGGGCTGGAGAGTGTTGGCGATGGAGAGAGATTGGACAGACTGGGCTGGAGAGTGTTGGCGAGGGAGAGAGATTGGACAGACTGGGCTGGAGAGTGTTGGCGATGGAGAGAGATTGGACAGTCTGTGCTGGAGAGTGTTGGCGATGGAGAGAGATTGGACAGACTGGGCTGGAGAGTGTTGGCGAGGGAGAGAGATTGGACAGTCTGTGCTGGAGAGTGTTGGCGATGGAGAGAGATTGGACAGACTGGGCTGGAGAGTGTTGGCGAGGGAGAGAGATTGGGCAGACTGGGCTGGAGAGTGTTGGCGAGGGAGAGAGATTGGACAGACTGGGCTGGAGAGTGTTGGCGAGGGAGAGAGATTGGACAGACTGGGCTGGAGAGTGCTGGCGAGGGAGAGAGATTGGGCAGACTGGGCTGGGGAGTGTTGGCGAGGGAGAGAGATTGGACAGACTGGGCTGGAGAGTGTTGGCGAGGGAGAGAGATTGGGCAGACTGGGCTGGGGAGTGTTGGCGAGGGAGAGAGATTGGACAGACTGGGCTGGAGAGTGTTGGCGAGGGAGAGAGATTGGACAGACTGGGCTGGAGAGTGTTGGCGAGGGAGAGAGATTGGGCAGACTGGGCTGGAGAGTGTTGGCGATGGAGAGAGATTGGACAGACTGGGCTGGAGAGTGCTGGCGATGGAGAGAGATTGGACAGACTGAGCTGGAGAGTGCTGGCGATGGAGAGAGATTGGACAGACTGAGCTGGAGAGTGCTGGCGAGGGAGAGAGATTGGACAGACTGTGCTGGAGAGTGTTGGCGAGGGAGAGAGATTGGAGAGACTGGGCTGGAGAGTGTTGGCGAGGGAGAGAGATTGGGCAGACTGGGCTGGAGAGTGTTGGCGAGGGAGAGAGATTGGGCAGACTGGGCTGGAGAGTGTTGGCGATGGAGAGAGATTGGACAGACTGGGCTGGAGAGTGTTGGCGAGGGAGAGAGATTGGACAGTCTGGGCTGGAGAGTGTTGGCGAGGGAGAGAGATTGGACAGACTGGGCTGGAGAGTGTTGGCGAGGGAGAGAGATTTGACAGACTGGGCTGGAGAGTGTTGGCGAGGGAGAGAGATTGGGCAGACTGGGCTGGAGAGTGTTGGCGATGGAGAGAGATTGGACAGACTGGGCTGGAGAGTGTTGGCGAGGGAGAGAGATTGGACAGTCTGGGCTGGAGAGTGTTGGCGAGGGAGAGAGATTGGACAGACTGGGCTGGAGAGTGTTGGCGAGGGAGAGAGATTGGACAGACTGGGCTGGAGAGTGTTGGCGAGGGAGAGAGATTGGACAGACTGGGCTGGAGAGTGTTGGCGAGGGAGAGAGATTGGACAGTCTGGGCTGGGGAGTGTTGGCGAGGGAGATTGGACAGACTGGGCTGGAGAGTGTTGGCGAGGGAGAGAGATTGGACAGACTGGGCTGGAGAGTGTTGGCGAGGGAGAGAGATTGGACAGACTGGGCTGGAGAGTGTTGGCGAGGGAGAGAGATTGGACGGACTGGGCTGGAGAGTGTTGGCGAGGGAGAGAGATTGGACAGACTGTGCTGGAGAGTGTTGGCGAGGGAGAGAGATTGGACAGACTGGGCTGGAGAGTGTTGGCGATGGAGAGAGATTGGACAGACTGAGCTGGAGAGTGTTGGCGAGGGAGAGAGATTGGACAGACTGGGCTGGGGAGTGTTGGCGATGGAGA
Organism: Scyliorhinus torazame; assembly: GCF_047496885.1. Classification (NCBI taxonomy): domain Eukaryota; kingdom Metazoa; phylum Chordata; class Chondrichthyes; order Carcharhiniformes; family Scyliorhinidae; genus Scyliorhinus; species Scyliorhinus torazame. Next base: position 4,253,966 of record NC_092732.1, read on the forward strand.
GAGATTGGACAGACTGCGCTGGAGAGTGTTGGCGATGGAGAGAGATTGGACAGACTGGGCTGGAGAGTGTTGGCGAGGGAGAGAGATTGGACAGACTGGGCTGGAGAGTGTTGGCGAGGGAGAGAGATTGGACACACTGGGCTGGAGAGTGTTGGCGAGGGAGAGAGATTGGACGGACTGGGCTGGAGAGTGTTGGCGAGGGAGAGAGATTGGACAGACTGTGCTGGAGAGTGTTGGCGAGGGAGAGAGATTGGACAGACTGGGCTGGAGAGTGTTGGCGATGGAGAGAGATTGGACAGACTGAGCTGGAGAGTGTTGGCGAGGGAGAGAGATTGGACAGACTGGGCTGGGGAGTGTTGGCGATGGAGAGAGATTGGACAGACTGCGCTGGAGAGTGTTGGCGATGGAGAGAGATTGGACAGACTGGGCTGGAGAGTGTTGGCGAGGGAGAGAGATTGGACAGACTGGGCTGGAGAGTGTTGGCGAGGGAGAGAGATTGGACACACTGGGCTGGAGAGTGTTGGCGAGGGAGAGAGATTGGGCAGACTGGGCTGGAGAGTGTTGGCGAGGGAGAGAGATTGGACAGACTGGGCTGGGGAGTGTTGGCGATGGAGAGAGATTGGACAGACTGGGCTGGAGAGTGTTGGCGAGGGAGAGAGATTGGACACACTGGGCTGGAGAGTGTTGGCGAGGGAGAGAGATTGGGCAGACTGGGCTGGAGAGTGTTGGCGAGGGAGAGAGATTGGGCAGACTGGGCTGGAGAGTGTTGGCGAGGGAGAGAGATTGGGCAGACTGGGCTGGAGAGTGTTGGCGATGGAGAGAGATTGGACAGACTGGGCTGGAGAGTGTTGGCGAGGGAGAGAGATTGGACACACTGGGCTGGAGAGTGTTGGCGAGGGAGAGAGATTGGGCAGACTGGGCTGGAGAGTGTTGGCGAGGGAGAGAGATTGGACAGACTGGGCTGGAGAGTGTTGGCGATGGAGAGAGATTGGACAGACTGGGCTGGAGAGTGTTGGCGATGGAGATTGGACAGACTGTGCTGGGGAGTGTTGGCGAGGGAGAGAGATTGGACAGACTGGGCTGGAGAGTGTTGGCGAGGGAGAGAGATTGGACAGACTGGGCTGGAGAGTGTTGGCGAGGGAGAGAGATTGGACAGACTGGACTGGAGAGTGTTGGCGAGGGAGAGAGATTGGACAGTCTGGGCTGGAGAGTGTTGGCGAGGGAGAGAGATTGGACAGACTGGGCTGGAGAGTGTTGGCGATGGAGAGAGATTGGACAGGCTGGGCTGGAGAGTGTTGGCGAGGGAGAGAGATTGGACAGGCTGGGCTGGAGAGTGTTGGCGAGGGAGGGAGATTGGACAGACTGGGCTGGAGAGTGTTGGCGAGGGAGAGAGATTGGACAGATTGGGCTGGAGAGTGTTGGCGAGGGAGAGAGATTGGACAGACTGGGCTGGAGAGTGTTGGCGAGGGAGAGAGATTGGACAGACTGGGCTGGAGAGTGTTGGCGAGGGAGAGAGATTGGACACACTGGGCTGGAGAGTGTTGGCGAGGGAGAGAGATTGGACAGACTGGGCTGGAGAGTGTTGGCGAGGGAGAGAGATTGGACAGACTGGGCTGGAGAGTGTTGGCGATGGAGAGAGATTGGGCAGACTGAGCTGGAGAGTGTTGGCGATGGAGAGAGATTGGACAGACTGGGCTGGAGAGTGTTGGCGATGGAGAGAGATTGGACAGTCTGGGCTGGAGAGTGTTGGCGAGGGAGAGAGATTGGACAGACTGGGCTGGAGAGTGTTGGCGAGGGAGAGAGATTGGACAGATTGGGCTGGAGAGTGTTGGCGAGGGAGAGAGATTGGACAGACTGGGCTGGAGAGTGTTGCCGATGGAGAGAGATTGGACAGACTGGGCTGGAGAGTGTTGGCGAGGGAGAGAGATTGGACAGTCTGGGCTGGAGAGTGTTGGCGAGGGAGAGAGATTGGACAGACTGGGCTGGAGAGTGTTGGCGAGGGAGAGAGATTGGACAGTCTGGGCTGGAGAGTGTTGGCGAGGGAGAGAGATTGGACAGACTGGGCTGGAGAGTGTTGGCGAGGGAGAGAGATTGGACAGACTGAGCTGGAGAGTGTTGGCGACGGAGAGAGATTGGACAGACTGGGCTGGAGAGTGTTGGCGAGGGAGAGAGATTGGACAGACAGGGCTGGAGAGTGTTGGCGAGGGAGAGAGATTGGACAGACAGGGCTGGAGAGTGTTGGCGAGGGAGAGAGATTGGACAGACTGGGCTGGAGAGTGTTGGCGAGGGAGAGAGATTGGACAGACTGGGCTGGAGAGTGTTGGCGAGGGAGAGAGATTGGACAGACTGGGCTGGAGAGTGTTGGCGAGGGAGAGAGATTGGACAGACTGAGCTGGAGAGTGTTGGCGAGGGAGAGAGATTGGACAGACTGGGCTGGAGAGTGTTGGCGAGGGAGAGAGATTGGACAGACTGGGCTGGAGAGTGTTGGCGATGGAGATTGGACAGACTGAGCTGGAGAGTGTTGGCGATGGAGAGAGATTGGACAGACTGGGCTGGAGAGTGTTGGCGATGGAGAGAGATTGGACAGACTGGGCTGGAGAGTGTTGGCGAGGGAGAGAGATTGGACAGACTGGGCAGGAGAGTGTTGGCGAGGGAGAGAGATTGGACAGACTGGGCTGGAGAGTGTTGGCGAGGGAGAGAGATTGGACAGACTGAGCTGGAGAGTGTTGGTGAGGGAGAGAGATTGGGCAGACTGGGCTGGAGAGTGTTGGCGAGGGAGAGAGATTGGACAGACTGGGCTGGAGAGTGTTGGCGAGGGAGAGAGATTGGACAGACTGGGCTGGAGAGTGTTGGCGAGGGAGAGAGATTGGACAGACTGGGCTGGAGAGTGTTGGCGAGGGAGAGAGATTGGACAGACTGGGCTGGAGAGTGTTGGCGAGAGAGAGAGATTGGACAGACTGGGCTGGAGAGTGTTGGCGATGGAGAGAGATTGGACAGACTGGGCTGGAGAGTGTTGGCGAGGGAGAGAGATTGGACAGACTGAGCTGGAGAGTGTTGGCGATGGAGAGAGATTGGACAGACTGGGCTGGAGAGTGTTGGCGATGGAGAGAGATTGGACAGACTGGGCTGGAGAGTGTTGGCGAGGGAGAGAGATTGGACAGACTGGGCTGGAGAGTGTTGGCGATGGAGAGAGATTGGACAGACTGGGCTGGAGAGTGTTGGTGAGGGAGAGAGGTTGGACAGACTGGGCTGGAGAGTGTTGGCGATGGAGAGAGATTGGACAGTCTGGGCTGGAGAGTGTTGGCGAGGGAGAGAGATTGGACAGACTGAGCTGGAGAGTGTTGGCGAGGGAGAGAGATTGGGCAGACTGGGCTGGAGAGTGTTGGCGAGGGAGAGAGATTGGACAGACTGGGCTGGAGAGTGTTGGCGAGGGAGAGAGATTGGACAGACTGGGCTGGAGAGTGTTGGCGAGGGAGAGAGATTGGACAGACTGGGCTGGAGAGTGTTGGCGATGGAGAGAGATTGGACAGACTGGGCTGGAGAGTGTTGGCGAGGGAGAGAGATTGGACAGACTGGGCTGGAGAGTGTTGGCGAGGGAGAGAGATTGGACAGACTGGGCTGGAGAGTGTTGGCGAGGGAGAGAGATTGGACAGACTGGGCTGGAGAGTGTTGGCGAGGGAGAGAGATTGGACAGACTGGGCTGGAGAGTGTTGGCGATGGAGAGAGATTGGACAGACTGGGCTGGAGAGTGTTGGCGATGGAGAGAGATTGGACAGACTGGGCTGGAGAGTGTTGGCGAGGGAGAGAGATTGGACAGACTGGGCTGGAGAGTGTTGGCGATGGAGAGAGATTGGACAGACTGGGCTGGAGAGTGTTGGTGAGGGAGAGAGGTTGGACAGACTGGGCTGGAGAGTGTTGGCGATGGAGAGAGATTGGACAGTCTGGGCTGGAGACTGTTGGCGAGGGAGAGAGATTGGACAGACTGGGCTGGAGAGTGTTGGCGAGGGAGAGAGATTGGACAGACTGGGCTGGAGAGTGTTGGCGAGGGAGAGAGATTGGACAGACTGGGCTGGAGAGTGTTGGCGATGGAGAGAGATTGGACAGACGGGGCTGGAGAGTGTTGGCGATGGAGAGAGATTGGACAGACTGAGCTGGAGAGTGTTGGCGAGGGAGAGAGATTGGACAGACTGGGCTGGAGAGTGTTGGCGATGGAGAGAGATTGGACAGTCTGGGCTGGAGAGTGTTGGCGATGGAGAGAGATTGGACAGACTGGGCTGGAGAGTGTTGGCGAGGGAGAGAGATTGGACAGACTGGGCTGGAGAGTGTTGGCGAGGGAGAGAGATTGGACAGACTGGGCTGGAGAGTGTTGGCGATGGAGAGAGATTGGACAGATTGGGCTGGAGAGTGTTGGCGATGGAGAGAGATTGGACAGACTGGGCTGGAGAGTGTCGGCGATGGAGAGAGATTGGACAGACTGGGCTGGAGAGTGTTGGCGAGGGAGAGAGATTGGACAGACTGGGCTGGAGAGTGTTGGCGAGGGAGAGAGATTGGACAGACTGGGCTGGAGAGTGTTGGCGAGGGAGAGAGATTGGACAGTCTGGGCTGGAGAGTGTTGGCGAGGGAGAGAGATTGGACAGACTGGGCTGGAGAGTGTTGGCGAGGGAGAGAGATTGGACAGACTGGGCTGGAGAGTGTTGGCGATGGAGAGAGATTGGACAGACTGGGCTGGAGAGTGTTGGCGAGGGAGAGAGATTGGACAGACTGAGCTGGAGAGTGTTGGCGAGGGAGAGAGATTGGACAGACTGGGCTGGAGAGTGTTGGCGAGGGAGAGAGATTGGACAGACTGAGCTGGAGAGTGTTGGCGATGGAGAGAGATTGGACAGACTGGGCTGGAGAGTGTTGGCGAGGGAGAGAGATTGGACAGACTGGGCTGGAGAGTGTTGGCGAGGGAGAGAGATTGGACAGACTGGGCTGGAGAGTGTTGGCGAGGGAGAGAGATTGGACAGACTGAGCTGGAGAGTGTTGGCGAGGGAGAGAGATTGGACAGACTGGGCTGGAGAGTGTTGGCGATGGAGAGAGATTGGACAGACTGGGCTGGAGAGTGTTGGCGAGGGAGAGAGATTGGACAGACTGAGCTGGAGAGTGTTGGCGAGGGAGAGAGATTGGACAGACTGGGCTGGAGAGTGTTGGCGAGGGAGAGAGATTGGACAGACTGGGCTGGAGAGTGTTGGCGATGGAGATTGGACAGATTGGGCTGGAGAGTGTTGGCGATGGAGAGAGATTGGACAGTCTGGGCTGGAGAGTGTTGGCGAGGGAGAGAGATTGGACAGACTGGGCTGGAGAGTGTTGGCGATGGAGAGAGATTGGACAGTCTGGGCTGGAGAGTGTTGGCGATGGAGAGAGATTGGACAGACTGGGCTGGAGAGTGTTGGCGAGGGAGAGAGATTGGACAGTCTGGGCTGGAGAGTGTTGGCGATGGAGAGAGATTGGACAGACTGTGCTGGAGAGTGTTGGCGAGGGAGAGAGATTGGACAGACTGGGCTGGAGAGTGTTGGCGAGGGAGAGAGATTGGACAGACTGGGCTGGAGAGTGTTGGCGATGGAGAGAGATTGGACAGACTGGGCTGGAGAGTGTTGGCGATGGAGAGAGATTGGACAGACTGGGCTGGAGAGTGTTGGCGAGGGAGAGAGATTGGACAGTCTGGGCTGGAGAGTGTTGGCGAGGGAGAGAGATTGGACAGATTGGGCTGGAGAGTGTTGGCGATGGAGAGAGATTGGACAGACTGGGCTGGAGAGTGTTGGCGAGGGAGAGAGATTGGACAGTCTGGGCTGGAGAGTGTTGGCGAGGGAGAGAGATTGGACAGACTGGGCTGGAGAGTGTTGGCGATGGAGAGAGATTGGACAGACTGGGCTGGAGAGTGTTGGCGATGGAGAGAGATTGGACAGTCTGGGCTGGAGAGTGTTGGCGATGGAGAGAGATTGGACAGACTGGGCTGGAGAGTGTTGGCGAGGGAGAGAGATTGGACAGTCTGGGCTGGAGAGTGTTGGCGATGGAGAGAGATTGGACAGACTGTGCTGGAGAGTGTTGGCGAGGGAGAGAGATTGGACAGACTGGGCTGGAGAGTGTTGGCGAGGGAGAGAGATTGGACAGACTGGGCTGGAGAGTGTTGGCGATGGAGAGAGATTGGACAGACTGGGCTGGAGAGTGTTGGCGAGGGAGAGAGATTGGACAGACTGGGCTGGAGAGTGTTGGCGAGGGAGAGAGATTGGACAGACTGGGCTGGAGAGTGTTGGCGAGGGAGAGAGATTGGACAGACTGGGCTGGAGAGTGTTGGCGAGGGAGAGAGATTGGACAGACTGGGCTGGAGAGTGTTGGCGAGGGAGAGAGATTGGATAGACTGGGCTGGAGAGTGTTGGCGATGGAGAGAGATTGGACAGACTGTGCTGGAGAGTGTTGGCGATGGAGATTGGACAGACTGGGCTGGAGAGTGTTAGCGATGGAGAGAGATTGGACAGACTGAGCTGGAGAGTGTTGGCGAGGGAGATTGGACAGACTGGGCTGGAGAGTGTTGGCGAGGGAGATTGGACAGACTGGGCTGGAGAGTGTTGGCGAGGGAGAGAGATTGGATAGACTGGGCTGGAGAGTGTTGGCGATGGAGAGAGATTGGACAGACTGAGCTGGAGAGTGTTGGCGAGGGAGATTGGACAGACTGGGCTGGAGAGTGTTGGCGAGGGAGAGAGATTGGGCAGACTGGGCTGGAGAGTGTTGGCGAAGAGAGAGATTGGGCAGACTGGGCTGGAGAGTGTTGGCGAAGAGAGAGATTGGACAGACTGAGCTGGAGAGTGTTGGCGAGGGAGATTGGACAGACTGGGCTGGAGAGTGTTGGCGAGGGAGAGAGATTGGGCAGACTGGGCTGGAGAGTGTTGGCGATGGAGAGAGATTGGACAGACTGAGCTGGAGAGTGTTGGCGAGGGAGATTGGACAGACTGGGCTGGAGAGTGTTGGCGAGGGAGAGAGATTGGGCAGACTGGGCTGGAGAGTGTTGGCGAAGAGAGAGATTGGACAGACTGGGCTGGAGAGTGTTGGCGAGGGAGAGAGATTGGACAGACTGGGCTGGAGAGTGTTGGCGAGGGAGAGAGATTGGACAGTCTGGGCTGGAGAGTGTTGGCGAGGGAGAGAGATTGGACAGACTGGGCTGGAGAGTGTTGGCGATGGAGAGAGATTGGACAGTCTGGGCTGGAGAGTGTTGGCGAGGGAGAGAGATTGGACAGACTGAACTGGAGAGTGTTGGCGATGGAGAGAGATTGGACAGACTGGGCTGGAGAGTGTTGGCGAGGGAGAGAGATTGGACAGTCTGGGCTGGAGAGTGTTGGCGAGGGAGAGAGATTGGACAGACTGGGCTGGAGAGTGTTGGCGAGGGAGAGAGATTGGACAGACTGGGCTGGAGAGTGTTGGCGAGGGAGAGAGATTGGACAGTCTGGGCTGGAGAGTGTTGGCGAGGGAGAGAGATTGGACAGTCTGGGCTGGAGAGTGTTGGCGAGGGAGAGAGATTGGACAGACTGGGCTGGAGAGTGTTGGCGAGGGAGAGAGATTGGACAGGCTGGGCTGGAGAGTGTTGGCGATGGAGATTGGACAGACTGGGTTGGAGAGTGTTGGCGATGGAGAGAGATTGGACAGACTGAGCTGGGGAGTGTTGGCGAGGGAGAGAGATTGGACAGACTGGGCTGGAGTGTTGGCGATGGAGAGAGATTGGACAGACTGAGCTGGAGAGTGTTGGCGAGGGAGAGAGATTGGACAGACTGGGCTGGAGAGTGTTGGCGATGGAGAGAGATTGGACAGACTGGGCTGGAGAGTGTTGGCGAGGGAGAGAGATTGGACAGACTGGGCTGGAGAGTGTTGGCGAGGGAGAGAGATTGGACAGACTGGGCTGGAGAGTGTTGGCGATGGAGAGAGATTGGACAGACTGGGCTGGAGAGTGTTGGCGAGGGAGAGAGATTGGGCAGACTGGGCTGGAGAGTGTTGGCGAGGGAGAGAGATTGGACAGACTGGGCTGGGGAGTGTTGGCGAGGGAGAGAGATTGGACAGTCTGGGCTGGACAGTGTTGGCGATGGAGAGAGATTGGACAGACTGGGCTGGAGAGTGTTGGCGAGGGAGAGAGATTGGACAGTCTGGGCTGGAGAGTGTTGGCGAGGGAGAGAGATTGGACAGACTGTGCTGGAGAGTGTTGGCGAGGGAGAGAGATTGGACAGACTGGGCTGGAGAGTGTTGGCGAGGGAGAGAGATTGGACAGTCTGGGCTGGAGAGTGTTGGCGAGGGAGAGAGATTGGACAGACTGAGCTGGAGAGTGTTGGCGAGGGAGGGAGATTGGACAGTCTGGGCTGGAGAGTGTTGGCGATGGAGATTGGACAGACTGGGCTGGAGAGTGTTGGCGAGGGAGAGAGATTGGGCAGACTGGGCTGGAGAGTGTTGGCGAGGGAGAGAGATTGGACAGTCTGGGCTGGAGAGTGTTGGCGAGGGAGAGAGATTGGACAGTCTGGGCTGGAGAGTGTTGGCGAGGGAGAGAGATTGGACAGTCTGGGCTGGAGAGTGTTGGCGAGGGAGAGAGATTGGACAGACTGGGCTGGAGAGTGTTGGCGAGGGAGAGAGATTGGACAGACTGGGCTGGAGAGTGTTGGCGAGGGAGAGAGATTGGACAGACTGGGCTGGAGAGTGTTGGCGATGGAGAGAGATTGGACAGGCTGGGCTGGAGAGTGTTGGCGAGGGAGAGAGATTGGACAGACTGGGCTGGAGAGTGTTGGCGATGGAGAGAGATTGGACAGGCTGGGCTGGAGAGTGTTGGCGATGGAGAGAGATTGGACAGACTGGGCTGGAGAGTGTTGGCGAGGGAGAGAGATTGGACAGACTGTGCTGGAGAGTGTTGGCGAGGGAGAGAGATTGGACAGACTGGGCTGGAGAGTGTTGGCGAGGGAGAGAGATTGGGCAGACTGTGCTGGAGAGTGTTGGCGAGGGAGAGAGATTGGACAGTCTGGGCTGGAGAGTGTTGGCGAGGGAGAGAGATTGGACAGTCTGGGCTGGAGAGTGTTGGCGATGGAGAGAGATTGGACAGACTGGGCTGGAGAGTGTTGGCGAGGGAGAGAGATTGGACAGACTGGGCTGGAGAGTGTTGGCGAGGGAGAGAGATTGGACAGACTGGGCTGGAGAGTGTTGGCGATGGAGAGAGATTGGACAGGCTGGGCTGGAGAGTGTTGGCGAGGGAGAGAGATTGGACAGACTGGGCTGGAGAGTGTTGGCGATGGAGAGAGATTGGACAGACTGGGCTGGAGAGTGTTGGCGATGGAGAGAGATTGGACAGGCTGGGCTGGAGAGTGTTGGCGAGGGAGAGAGATTGGACAGACTGGGCTGGAGAGTGTTGGCGATGGAGAGAGATTGGACAGTCTGGGCTGGAGAGTGTTGGCGAGGGAGAGAGATTGGACAGACTGGGCTGGAGAGTGTTGGCGATGGAGAGAGATTGGACAGACTGGGCTGGAGAGTGTTGGCGATGGAGAGAGATTGGACAGGCTGGGCTGGAGAGTGTTGGCGAGGGAGAGAGATTGGACAGACTGGGCTGGAGAGTGTTGGCGATGGAGAGAGATTGGACAGTCTGGGCTGGAGAGTGTTGGCGAGGGAGAGAGATTGGACAGACTGGGCTGGAGAGTGTTGGCGATGGAGAGAGATTGGACAGGCTGGGCTGGAGAGTGTTGGCGAGGGAGAGAGATTGGACAGACTGGGCTGGAGAGTGTTGGCGATGGAGAGAGATTGGACAGGCTGGGCTGGAGAGTGTTGGCGAGGGAGAGAGATTGGACAGGCTGGGCTGGAGAGTGTTGGCGATGGAGAGAGATTGGGCAGACTGGGCTGGAGAGTGTTGGCGATGGAGAGAGATTGGACAGACTGGGCTGGAGAGTGTTGGCGATGGAGAGAGATTGGACAGACTGGGCTGGAGAGTGTTGGCGAGGGAGAGAGATTGGACAGTCTGGGCTGGAGAGTGTTGGCGAGGGAGAGAGATTGGACAGACTGGGCTGGAGAGTGTTGGCGAGGGAGAGAGATTGGACAGACTGGGCTGGAGAGTGTTGGCGAGGGAGAGAGATTGGACAGACTGTGCTGGAGAGTGTTGGCGAGGGAGAGAGATTGGACAGACTGGGCTGGAGAGTGTTGGCGAGGGAGAGAGATTGGGCAGACTGTGCTGGAGAGTGTTGGCGAGGGAGAGAGATTGGACAGTCTGGGCTGGAGAGTGTTGGCGAGGGAGAGAGATTGGACAGTCTGGGCTGGAGAGTGTTGGCGATGGAGAGAGATTGGACAGACTGGGCTGGAGAGTGTTGGCGAGGGAGAGAGATTGGACAGACTGGGCTGGAGAGTGTTGGCGAGGGAGAGAGATTGGGCAGACTGGGCTGGAGAGTGTTGGCGAGGGAGAGAGATTGGACAGTCTGGGCTGGAGAGTGTTGGCGAGGGAGAGAGATTGGACAGACTGGGCTGGAGAGTGTTGGCGAGGGAGAGAGATTGGACAGACTGGGCTGGAGAGTGTTGGCGAGGGAGAGAGATTGGACAGACTGGGCTGGAGAGTGTTGGCGAGGGAGAGAGATTGGGCAGACTGGGCTGGAGAGTGTTGGCGAGGGAGAGAGATTGGACAGACTGGGCTGGAGAGTGTTGGCGAGGGAGAGAGATTGGACAGACTGGGCTGGAGAGTATTGGCGAGGGAGAGAGATTGGACAGACTGGGCTGGAGAGTGTTGGCGAGGGAGAGAGATTGGACAGACTGGGCTGGAGAGTGTTGGCGAGGGAGAGAGATTGGACAGTCTGGGCTGGAGAGTGTTGGCGAGGGAGAGAGATTGGACAGACTGGGCTGGAGAGTGTTGGCGAGGGAGAGAGATTGGACAGTCTGGGCTGGAGAGTGTTGGCGAGGGAGAGAGATTGGACAGACTGGGCTGGAGAGTGTTGGCGATGGAGAGAGATTGGACAGACTGGGCTGGAGAGTGTTGGCGAGGGAGAGAGATTGGACAGACTGGGCTGGAGAGTGTTGGCGAGGGAGAGAGATTGGACAGTCTGGGCTGGAGAGTGTTGGCGAGGGAGAGAGATTGGACAGACTGGGCTGGAGAGTGTTGGCGAGGGAGAGAGATTGGACAGTCTGGGCTGGAGAGTGTTGGCGAGGGAGAGAGATTGGACAGACTGGGCTGGAGAGTGTTGGCGAGGGAGAGAGATTGGACAGACTGGGCTGGAGAGTGTTGGCGATGGAGATTGGACAGACTGGGCTGGAGAGTGTTGGCGAGGGAGAGAGATTGGACAGACTGAGCTGGAGGGTGTTGGCGATGGAGATTAGACAGACTGGGCTGGAGAGTGTTGGCGATGGAGAGAGATTGGACAGACTGGGCTGGAGAGTGTTGGCGATGGAGAGAGATTGGACAGTCTGGGCTGGAGAGTGTTGGCGATGGAGAGAGATTGGACAGACTGGGCTGGAGAGTGTTGGCGATGGAGATTGGACAGACTGGGCTGGAGAGTGTTGGCGATGGAGAGAGATTGGACAGACTGGGCTGGAGAGTGTTGGCGATGGAGATTGGACAGACTGAGCTGGAGAGTGTTGGCGATGGAGAGAGATTGGACAGACTGGGCTGGAGAGTGTTGGCGATGGAGATTGGACAGACTGAGCTGGAGAGTGTTGGCGATGGAGATTGGACAGACTGAGCTGGAGAGTGTTGGCGATGGAGAGAGATTGGACAGACTGGGCTGGAGAGTGTTGGCGATGGAGATTGGACAGACTGAGCTGGAGAGTGTTGGCGATGGAGAGAGATTGGACAGACTGGGCTGGAGAGTGTTGGCGAGGGAGAGAGATTGGACAGACTGGGCTGGAGAGTGTTGGCGATGGAGAGAGATTGGACAGACTGGGCTGGAGAGTGTCGGCGATGGAGAGAGATTGGACAGACTGGGCTGGAGAGTGTCGGCGATGGAGAGAGATTGGACAGACTGGGCTGGAGAGTGTCGGCGATGGAGAGAGATTGGACAGTCTGGGCTGGAGAGTGTTGGCGATGGAGAGAGATTGGACAGTCTGGGCTGGAGAGTGTTGGCGAGGGAGAGAGATTGGACAGTCTGGGCTGGAGAGTGTTGGCGATGGAGAGAGATTGGACAGACTGAGCTGGAGAGTGTTGGCGAGGGAGAGAGATTGGACAGACTGGGCTGGAGAGTGTTGGCGAGGGAGAGAGATTGGACAGACTGGGCTGGAGAGTGTTGGCGATGGAGATTGGACAGACTGGACTGGAGAGTGTTGGCGATGGAGAGAGATTGGACAGACTGGGCTGGAGAGTGTTGGCGATGGAGAGAGATTGGACAGACTGGGCTGGAGAGTGTTGGCGATGGAGAGAGATTGGACAGACTGGGCTGGAGAGTGTTGGCGATGGAGAGAGATTGGACAGACTGGGCTGGAGAGTGTTGGCGAGGGAGAGAGATTGGACAGACTGGGCTGGAGAGTGTTGGCGAGGGAGAGAGATTGGACAGACTGGGCTGGAGAGTGTTGGCGATGGAGAGAGATTGGACAGTCTGGGCTGGAGAGTGTTGGCGAGGGAGAGAGATTGGACAGACTGGGCTGGAGAGTGTTGGCGATGGAGAGAGATTGGACAGACTGGGCTGGAGAGTGTTGGCGAGGGAGAGAGATTGGACAGTCTGGGCTGGAGAGTGTTGGCGATGGAGAGAGATTGGACAGACTGGGCTGGAGAGTGTTGGCGATGGAGAGAGATTGGACAGACTGGGCTGGAGAGTGTTGGCGATGGAGAGAGATTGGACAGACTGAGCTGGAGAGTGTTGGTGATGGAGAGAGATTGGACAGACTGGGCTGGAGAGTGTTGGCGAGGGAGAGAGATTGGACAGACTGGGCTGGAGAGTGTTGGCGATGGAGTGAGATTGGACAGACTGGGCTGGAGAGTGTTGGCGATGGAGAGAGATTGGACAGTCTGGGCTGGAGAGTGTTGGCGATGGAGTGAGATTGGACAGACTGGGCTGGAGAGTGTTGGCGATGGAGAGAGATTGGACAGTCTGGGCTGGAGAGTGTTGGCGATGGAGAGAGATTGGACAGACTGGGCTGGAGAGTGTTGGCGAGGGAGAGAGATTGGACAGACTGAGCTGGAGAGTGTTGGCGAGGGAGAGAGATTGGGCAGACTGGGCTGGAGAGTGTTGGCGAGGGAGAGAGATTGGACACTCTGGGCTGGAGAGTGTTGGCGAGGGAGAGAGATTGGGCAGACTGGGCTGGAGAGTGTTGGCGATGGAGAGAGATTGGACAGACTGGGCTGGAGAGTGTTGGCGAGGGAGAGAGATTGGACAGACTGAGCTGGAGAGTGTTGGCGAGGGAGATTGGACAGACTGGACTGGAGAGTGTTGGCGATGGAGAGAGATTGGACAGTCTGGGCTGGAGAGTGTTGGCGAGGGAGAGAGATTGGACAGACTGGGCTGGAGAGTGTTGGCGAGGGAGAGAGATTGGACAGACTGTGCTGGAGAGTGTTGGCGATGGAGAGAGATTGGACAGACTGGGCTGGAGAGTGTTGGCGATGGAGAGAGATTGGGCAGACTGAGCTGGAGAGTGTTGGCGAGGGAGAGAGATTGGACAGACTGGGCTGGAGAGTGTTGGCGAGGGAGAGAGATTGGACAGACTGGGCTGGAGAGTGTTGGCGATGGAGAGAGATTGGACAGACTGAGCTGGAGAGTGTTGGCGATGGAGAGAGATTGGACAGACTGGGCTGGAGAGTGTTGGCGATGGAGAGAGATTGGACAGACTGGGCTGGAGAGTGTTGGCGAGGGAGAGAGATTGGACAGACTGTGCTGGAGAGTGTTGGCGAGGGAGAGAGATTGGACAGACTGGGCTGGAGAGTGTTGGCGAGGGAGAGAGATTGGACAGACTGTGCTGGAGAGTGTTGGCGAGGGAGAGAGATTGGACAGACTGGGCTGGAGAGTGTTGGCGAGGGAGAGAGATTGGACAGACTGGGCTGGAGAGTGTTGGCGAGGGAGAGAGATTGGACAGTCTGGGCTGGAGAGTGTTGGCGATGGAGAGAGATTGGACAGTCTGGGCTGGAGAGTGTTGTCGAGGGAGAGAGATTGGACAGACTGGGCTGGAGAGTGTTGGCGAGGGAGAGAGATTGGACAGACTGGGCTGGAGAGTGTTGGCGAGGGAGAGAGATTGGACAGTCTGGGCTGGAGAGTGTTGGCGAGGGAGAGAGATTGGGCAGACTGGGCTGGAGAGTGTTGGCGAGGGAGAGAGATTGGACAGTCTGGGCTGGAGAGTGTTGGCGAGGGAGAGAGATTGGACAGACTGGGCTGGAGAGTGTTGGCGAGGGAGAGAGATTGGACAGACTGGGCTGGAGAGTGTTGGCGAGGGAGAGAGATTGGGCAGACTGGGCTGGAGAGTGTTGGCGATGGAGAGAGATTGGACAGTCTGGGCTGGAGAGTGTTGGCGAGGGAGAGAGATTGGGCAGACAGGGCTGGAGAGTGTTGACGAGGGAGAGAGATTGGACAGACTGGGCTGGAGAGTGTTGGCGAGGGAGAGAGATTGGGCAGACTGGGCTGGAGAGTGTTGGCGAGGGAGAGAGATTGGACAGACTGGGCTGGAGAGTGTTGGCGAGGGAGAGAGATTGGACAGACTGGGCTGGGGAGTGTTGGCGATGGAGAGAGATTGGGCAGACTGGGCTGGAGAGTGTTGGCGAGGGAGAGAGATTGGACAGTCTGGGCTGGAGAGTGTTGGCGAGGGAGAGAGATTGGACAGACTGGGCTGGAGAGTGTTGGCGAGGGAGAGAGATTGGACAGACTGTGCTGGAGAGTGTTGGCGAGGGAGAGAGATTGGACACACTGGGCTGGAGAGTGTTGGCGAGGGAGAGAGATTGGGCAGACTGGGCTGGAGAGTGTTGGCGAGGGAGAGAGATTGGGCAGACTGGGCTGGAGAGTGTTGGCGAGGGAGAGAGATTGGACAGACTGGGCTGGAGAGTGTTGGCGATGGAGAGAGATTGGACAGACTGGGCTGGAGAGTGTTGGTGAGGGAGAGAGGTTGGACAGACTGGGCTGGGGAGTGTTGGCGATGGAGAGAGATTGGACAGTCTGGGCTGGGGAGTGTTGGCGATGGAGAGAGATTGGACAGACTGGGCTGGGGAGTGTTGGCGATGGAGAGAGATTGGACAGACTGGGCTGGAGAGTGTTGGCGATGGAGAGAGATTGGACAGACTGTGCTGGAGAGTGTTGGCGATGGAGAGAGATTGGACAGACTGGGCTGGAGAGTGTTGGCGAGGGAGAGAGATTGGACAGACTGGGCTGGAGAGTGTTGGCGATGGAGAGAGATTGGACAGACTGGGCTGGAGAGTGTTGGCGAGGGAGAGAGATTGGACAGACTGGGCTGGAGAGTGTTGGCGATGGAGAGAGATTGGACAGACTGTGCTGGAGAGTGTTGGCGAGGGAGAGAGATTGGACAGACTGGGCTGGAGAGTGTTGGCGAGGGACAGAGATTGGACAGACTGGGCTGGAGAGTGTTGGCGAGGGAGAGAGATTGGACAGACTGGGCTGGAGAGTGTTGGCGAGGGAGAGAGATTGGACAGACTGGGCTGGAGAGTGTTGGCGATGGAGAGAGATTGGACAGACTGGGCTGGAGAGTGTTGGCGAGGGAGAGAGATTGGACAGACTGGGCTGGAGAGTGTTGGCGAGGGAGAGAGATTGGACAGACTGGGCTGGAGAGTGTTGGCGAGGGAGAGAGATTGGACAGACTGGGCTGGAGAGTGTTGGCGAGGGAGAGAGATTGGACAGACTGGGCTGGAGAGTGTTGGCGCGGGAGAGAGATTGGATAGACTGGGCTGGAGAGTGTTGGCGAGGGAGAGAGATTGGACAGACTGGGCTGGAGAGTGTTGGCGATGGAGAGAGATTGGACAGACTGTGCTGGAGAGTGTTGGCGATGGAGATTGGATAGACTGGGCTGGAGAGTGTTGGCGATGGAGAGAGATTGGACAGTCTGGGCTGGAGAGTGTTGGCGATGGAGAGAGATTGGACAGACTGAGCTGGAGAGTGTTGGCGAGGGAGAGAGTTTGGACAGACTGGGGTTATTTTCCGTGGAGCAGAGCGGACTGAGGGGGGGGCGGGATTGAGATGTATACAATAATGAGGGGCACAGATCGAGTCAGCAGGAAGACACTTTTCCCCTTGGTGGAGGGCTCAGCGACCCGGTGGGGGTCATTTTCTGTGCTGTAGATCTCCATGACTGAAGCACATTCTTCACGAACAGAGAGGTGGAAGGTTAATGAGGGGCGGCCGGAATATGGGGTTTAGACCTCAGACACAAATTAGCCTCGATCGGATAGAATGGCGGAGCAGTCTCGAGGGGCCTGGTCCCGCTCCGAGCCCTCTTCTATTTACTGAGGTGCCGGGTTCGAAGATCCCCGGACAAAGGTTTAGACCAACAGCCAATTGAGCATTTGGAACCGGTCCAGTTACAACTCTCGCCCCTCGATGTGCGGGGATCAGGAGGACAGCTCCACTCCTCCCAGGCTGCTCTGTGGGGTGAGGCCCGGCTAGGCCTCGCTGACGATTCACCCCGAGGGCGGCTCATACTGATCCAGCAGGCGGGATACTGAGAAGGCCACGGCTGAGCTGAGAGGAAGGCGGAGAAGTGACTGACAAGGACCAGGCCGGAGCCTGACTGGGAATCAGTGCTGGGACAGGGCGACACATCCCCGAGGCATTCTTCATGCCTCACAGCCTCAGCCACGAGGCCGAGTCTCCTGGAGGGATTTAAGACGCAGAATGATCGGACAGGGCCCGACGGAGGCCATTCTACCCCACCGTGCCTCAGAGTCGTGGAGTTTTAAACAAAGAACAATCCAGCACAGGAACAGGCCCTTCGGCCCTCCAAACCTGTACCGGCCATGATACCAACCTTGGCCCAAACCCTCAGCCCTTCCTTGTGCCGTCTCCCTCTATACCCGTCCTGACCGTGTGTTTGTCGAGATGCCTTTTGAACACCGTTAATGTATCTGTTTCCACAGCCTCCCCTGGCCACGCGTTCCAGACACTCACCACCCTCTGTGTAAAAAACCGGCCTCGCACATCTCCTCGAAACTTTGCCCCACGGACCTTAAACCTGTGCCCCCTGGTGACTGCCCGCTCCACCCTGGGAAAGAGTGCCTGCCCATCCACTGTATCCACGCCCCTCATAATCTTGTCGCCCTCTATCCGGTCGCCCCTCAACCTCCGTCTTTCTAATGAAAACAGTCCGAGTCTATCCAGCCTCTCCGCATCGCTCACACCCTCCAGACCCGGCAACCTCCTGGTAAACCTCCCCTGCACCCTCTCCAAAGCCTCCACGTCCTTCTGGTAGTGTGGCCACCAGAATTGGACACAATATTACCAAGACGATGTGGAGGGACCAGAAGGATAGGGAGGGGATTCCAGAGCTCAGGCCGCCCCCCCGCCCCCCCCTGACCCCCCCCCCCCGGCCCAAGGGAAGCTGAAGGCACGGCCGCCAAAGGTGGAGCGATGGGAATGGGGGGGGATGGTCAAGAGGCCGGAATTGGAGGAGAGCAGAGATCCCGGAGGGGTGTAGGGGCTGGAGGAGGTTACAGAGATAGGGAGGGGGTGTAGAGGCTGGAGGAGGTTACAGAGATAGGGAGGGGGTGGAGGGGCTGGAGGAGGTTACAGAGATAGGGAGGGGGTGGAGGGGCTGGAGGAGGTTACAGAGATAGGGAGGGGGTGTAGAGGCTGGAGGAGGTTACAGAGATAGGGAGGGGGTGGAGGGGCTGGAGGAGGTTACAGAGATAGGGAGGGGGTGGAGGGGCTGGAGGAGGTTACAGAGATAGGGAGGGGGTGTAGGGGCTGGAGGAGGTTACAGAGATAGGGAGGGGGTGTAGGGGATGGAGGAGGTTACAGAGATAGGGAGGGGGTGTAGGGGCTGGAGGAGGTTACAGAGATAGGGAGGGGGTGTAGGGGCTGGAGGAGGTTAGAGATAGGGAGGGGGTGTAGGGGCTGGAGGAGGTTACAGAGATAGGGAGGGGGTGTAGGGGCTGGAGGAGGTTACAGAGATAGGGAGGGGGTGTCGGGGCTGGAGGAGGTTACAGAGATAGGGAGGGGGTGTAGGGGCTGGAGGAGGTTACAGAGATAGGGAGGGGGTGTAGGGGCTGGAGGAGGTTACAGAAATAGGGAGGGGGTGTAGGGGCTGGAGGAGGTTACAGAGATAGGGAGGGGGTGGAGGGGCTGGAGGAGGTTACAGAGATAGGGAGGGGGTGGAGGGGCTGGAGGAGGTTACAGAGATAGGGAGGGGGTGTAGGGGCTGGAGGAGGTTACAGAGATAGGGAGGGGGTGTAGGGGATGGAGGAGGTTACAGAGATAGGGAGGGGGTGTAGGGGCTGGAGGAGGTTACAGAGATAGGGAGGGGGTGTAGGGGCTGGAGGAGGTTAGAGATAGGGAGGGGGTGTAGGGGCTGGAGGAGGTTACAGAGATAGGGAGGGGGTGTAGGGACTGGAGGAGGTTACAGAGATAGGGAGGGGGTGTAGGGACTGGAGGAGGTTACTGAGATAGGGAGGGGGTGTAGGGACTGGAGGAGGTTACAGAGATAGGGAGGGGGTGTAGGGGCTGGAGGAGGTTACAGAGATAGGGAGGGGGTGTAGGGGCTGGAGGAGGTTACAGAGATAGGGAGGGGGTGTAGGGGCTGGAGGAGGTTACAGAGATAGGGAGGGGGTGTTGGGGCTGGAGGAGGTTAGAGATAGGGAGGGGGTGTAGGGGCTGGAGGAGATTACAGAGATAGGGAGGGGGTGTAGGGGCCGGGAGGAGTTACAGAGATAGGGAGGGGGTGTAGAGGCTGGAGGAGGTTACAAAGATAGGGAGGGGGTGTAGGGACTGGAGGGGGTTACAGAGATAGGGAGGGGGTGTAGGGTCTGGAGGAGTTTACAGAGATAGGGAGGGGTGTCGGGGCTGGAGGAGGTTACACAGATAGGGAGGGGGTGTAGGGGCTGGAGGAGGTTACAGAGATGGGGAGGGGGTGTAGGGTCTGGAGGAGTTTACAGAGATAGGGAGGGGTGTCGGGGCTGGAGGAGGTTACAGAGATAGGGAGGGGGTGTAGGGGCTGGAGGAGGTTAGAGATAGGGAGGGGGTGTAGGGGCTGGAGGAGGTTACAGAGATAGGGAGGGGGTGTAGGGACTGGAGGAGGTTACAGAGATAGGGAGGGGGTGTAGGGACTGGAGGAGGTTACTGAGATAGGGAGGGGGTGTAGGGACTGGAGGAGGTTACAGAGATAGGGAGGGGGTGTAGGGGCTGGAGGAGGTTACAGAGATAGGGAGGGGGTGTAGGGGCTGGAGGAGGTTACAGAGATAGGGAGGGGGTGTAGGGGCTGGAGGAGGTTAC
Source organism: Scyliorhinus torazame (assembly GCF_047496885.1). Classification (NCBI taxonomy): domain Eukaryota; kingdom Metazoa; phylum Chordata; class Chondrichthyes; order Carcharhiniformes; family Scyliorhinidae; genus Scyliorhinus; species Scyliorhinus torazame. The sequence continues at coordinate 4,273,342 of NC_092732.1, forward strand.
AGAGATAGGGAGGGGGTGTTGGGGCTGGAGGAGGTTAGAGATAGGGAGGGGGTGTAGGGGCTGGAGGAGATTACAGAGATAGGGAGGGGGTGTAGGGGCCGGGAGGAGTTACAGAGATAGGGAGGGGGTGTAGAGGCTGGAGGAGGTTACAAAGATAGGGAGGGGGTGTAGGGACTGGAGGGGGTTACAGAGATAGGGAGGGGGTGTAGGGTCTGGAGGAGTTTACAGAGATAGGGAGGGGTGTCGGGGCTGGAGGAGGTTACACAGATAGGGAGGGGGTGTAGGGGCTGGAGGGGGTTACAGAGATGGGGAGGGGGTGTAGGGTCTGGAGGAGTTTACAGAGATAGGGAGGGGTGTCGGGGCTGGAGGAGGTTACAGAGATAGGGAGGGGGTGTAGGGGCTGGAGGAGGTTACAGAGATAGGGAGGGGGTGTTGGGGCTGGAGGAGGTTAGAGATAGGGAGGGGGTGTAGGGGCTGGAGGAGGTTACAGAGATAGGGAGGGGGTGTAGGGGCTGGAGGAGGTTACAGAGATAGGGAGGGGTGTAGGTGCTGGAGGAGGTTAGAGATAGGGAGGTGGTGTAGGGGCTGGAGTAGGTTACAGGGATAGGGAGGGGGTGTAGGAGCTGGAGGAGGTTACAGAGATAGGGAGGGGTGTAGGGGCTGGAGGAGGTTACAGAGATAGGGATGGGGTGTAGGGGCTGGAGGGGGTTACAGAGATAGGGAGGGGGTGTAGGGGCTGGAGGAGGTTACAGAGATTGGGAGGGGGTGTAGGGGCTGGAGGAGGTTACAGAGATAGGGAGGGGGTGTGGGGACTGGAGGAGGTTACAGAGATAGGGAGGGGGTGTAGGGGCTGGAGGAGGTTACAGAGATAGGGAGGGGGTGTAGGGGTTGGAGGAGGTTACAGAGATAGGGAGGGGGTGTAGGGGCTCGAGGAGGTTACAGAGATAGGGAGGGGGTGTAGGGGCTGGAGGAGGTTACGGAGATAGGGAAGGGGTGTAGGGGCTGGAGGAGGTTACAGAGATAGCGAGGGGGTGTAGGGGCTGGAGGAGGTTACAGTGACAGGGAGGGGGTGTAGGGGCTGGAGGAGGTTACAGAGATAGGGAGGGGGTGTAGGGGCTGGAGGAGGTTACAGAGATAGGGAGGGGGTGTAGGGGCTGGGGGAGGTTTCAGGGATAGGGAGGTGGTAGCGGAGGTATGGGATAGGGAGGAGGGAGAGATTGGAGTGTGCAGACAGCGGTATTGTTGCCAGTGAACATGGTGATGGGTAAATGGAGACTCGATACGAGTTAGGAACCTGGCCCTGAAGGTCACGGGAATTGCAAACACGTTGGGAGCCTCCAATAGCATGTGAGGGACGGGGAATATTGAGAAAACGCCGCTCGCTCATCACCCCTCATACACAGATATACATACACCAGAGAGAGAAGATATACAAACCAGACACACAGATATTCAGATCTCCAGCCCAGAGCGACACAGAGACACACTGAGTCACTGAGAGACAGAAACAGGAAACCAAGAGGGTGACACATTGCTCGGGGATATTACCAGGGCATCAGACAGTGCTGGAAATGACTTGCTCACACACCCACTCCAAACAGGCTGACACAAGCACCTCTTCAACACACACCCGTGCCCTCCGAGGGGTCAGGACACAGATGAATAGCTGAAATATCCCATTCCGCCAGGGAACACCCACTGACTTACCAGCTCCAATACAGGGAGCAGAGGGAAATGTAGACTCAGACAGATACACTACTAAACTCGAATAGAATTTACAGTGCAGAAGGAGGCCATTCGGCCCATCGAGTCTGCACCGGCTCCTGGAGAAGAGCACCCTACCCAAACTCAACACCTCCACCCTATCCCCATAACCCAGTAACCCCACCCAACACTAAGGGCAATTTTGGACACTATGGGCAATTTAGCATGGCCAATCCACCTAACCTGCACATCTTTGGACTGTGGGAGGAAACCGGAGCACCCGGAGGAAACCCACGCACACACGGGGAGGATGTGCAGACACCGCACAGACAGTGACCCAAGCCGGAATCGAACCCAGGACCCTGCAGCAGCGAAGCAACTGTGCTAAGCAAAATGCTACCGCGCTGCATTAATATACACCACACCCCTCACTGTAACACTCTGATATACCCCACACCCCTCACTGTAACACTCTGATATACCCCACACCCCTCACTGTAACACTCTGATATACCCCCACACCCCTCACTGTAACACTCTGATATATCCCACACTCCTCACTGCAACACTCTGATAAACCCACACCCCTCACTGTAACACTCTGATATACCCCACACCCTTCACTGTAACACTGATATACCCCACACCCCTCACTGTAACACTCTGATATACCCCACACCCCTCACTGTAACACTGATATACCCCACACCCCTCACTGTAACACTCGGATATACCCCACATCCCTCACTGTAACACTCTGATATACCCCACACCCCTCACTGTAACACTCTGATATACCCACACCCCTCACTGTAACACTCTGATATACCCCCACACCCCTCACTGTAACACTCTGATATACCCCACATCCCTCACTGTAACACTCTGATATATCCCACACCCCTCACTGTAACACTGATATATCCCACACTCCTCACTGTAACACTCTGATATACCCCACACCCCTCACTGCAACACTCTGATAAACCCACACCCCTCACTGTAACACTGATTTACCCCACACCCCTCACTGTAACACTCTGATATACCCCACATCCCTCACTGTAACACTCTGATATATCCCACACCCCTCACTGTAACACTGATATACCCCACACCCCTCACTGTAACACTCTGATATACCCCACATCCCTCACTGTAACACTCTGATATATCCCACACCCCTCACTGTAACACTCTGATATACCCACACCCTTCACTGTAACACTCTGATATATCCCACACCCCTCACTGTAACACTCTGATATACCCACACCCCTCACTGTAACACTCTGATATATCCCACACTCCTCACTGTAACACTCTGATATATCCCACATCCCTCACTGTAACACTCTGATATATCCCACACCCCTCACTGTAACACTCTGATATACCCACACCCCTCACTGTAACACTCTGATATATCCCACACCCCTCACTGTAACACTCTGATATACCCACACCCCTCACTGTAACACTCTGATATATCCCACACCCCTCACTGTAACACTCTGATATACCCACACCCCTCACTGTAACACTCTGATATATCCCACACTCCTCACTGTAACACTCTGATATATCCCACATCCCTCACTGTAACACTCTGATATATCCCACACCCCTCACTGTAACACTCTGATATACCCACACCCCTCACTGTAACACTCTGATATATCCCACACCCCTCACTGTAACACTCTGATATACCCACACCCCTCACAGTAACACTCTGATATATCCCACATCCCTCACTGTAACACTCTGATATACCCACACCTCTCACTGTAACGCTCTGATATACCCCACGCCCCTCACAGAAACACTCTGATATACCCCACACCCCTCACTGAAACACTGATATATCCCACACCCGTCACTGTAACACTCTGATATGCCCCACAACCCTCACTGTAACACTCTGATATATCCCACACCCCTCACGGTAACATTCTGATATACCCCACACCCCTCGCTATAACACTCTGATATATCCCACACCCCTCACTGTAACACTCTGATATATCCCACACTCCTCACTGTAACACTCTGATATACCCACACCCCTCACTGTAACACTCTGATATATCCCACACCCCTCACTGTAACACTCTGATATACCCACACCCCTCACTGTAACACTCTGATATATCCCACACCCCTCACTGTAACACTCTGATATACCCACACCCCTCACTGTAACACTCTGATATATCCCACACTCCTCACTGTAACACTCTGATATATCCCATATCCCTCACTGTAACACTCTGATATACCCACACCCCTCACTGTAACACTCTGATATATCCCACACCCCTCACTGTAACACTCTGATATACCCACACCCCTCACTGTAACACTCTGATATATCCCACACCCCTCACTGTAACACTCTGATATACCCACACCCCTCACTGTAACACTCTGATATATCCCACACTCCTCACTGTAACACTCTGATATATCCCACATCCCTCACTGTAACACTCTGATATATCCCACACCCCTCACTGTAACACTCTGATATACCCACACCCCTCACTGTAACACTCTGATATATCCCACACCCCTCACTGTAACACTCTGATATACCCACACCCCTCACTGTAACACTCTGATATATCCCACATCCCTCACTGTAACACTCTGATATACCCACACCTCTCACTGTAACGCTCTGATATACCCCACGCCCCTCACAGAAACACTCTGATATACCCCACACCCCTCACTGAAACACTGATATATCCCACACCCGTCACTGTAACACTCTGATATACCCCACAACCCTCACTGTAACACTCTGATATATCCCACACCCCTCACGGTAACATTCTGATATACCCCACACCCCTCGCTATAACACTCTGATATATCCCACACCCCTCACTGTAACACTCTGATATATCCCACACTCCTCACTGTAACACTCTGATATACCCACACCCCTCACTGTAACACTCTGATATATCCCACACCCCTCACTGTAACACTCTGATATACCCACACCCCTCACTGTAACACTCTGATATACCCCACACCCCTCACTGTAACACTCTGATATACCCCACACCCCTCACTGTAACACTCTGATATATCCCACACCCCTCACTGTAACACTCTGATATACCCACACCCCTCACTGTAACACTCTGATATATCCCACACTCCTCACTGTAACACTCTGATATATCCCACATCCCTCACTGTAACACTCTGATATATCCCACACCCCTCACTGTAACACTCTGATATACCCACACCCCTCACTGTAACACTCTGATATATCCCACACCCCTCACTGTAACACTCTGATATACCCACACCCCTCACTGTAACACTCTGATATATCCCACATCCCTCACTGTAACACTCTGATATACCCACACCTCTCACTGTAACGCTCTGATATACCCCACGCCCCTCACAGAAACACTCTGATATACCCCACACCCCTCACTGAAACACTGATATATCCCACACCCGTCACTGTAACACTCTGATATACCCCACAACCCTCACTGTAACACTCTGATATATCCCACACCCCTCACGGTAACATTCTGATATACCCCACACCCCTCGCTATAACACTCTGATATATCCCACACCCCTCACTGTAACACTCTGATATACCCACACCCCTCACTGTAACACTCTGATATACCCCACACCCCTCACTGTAACACTCTGATATACCCCACACCCCTCACTGTAACACTGATATACCCCACACCCCTCACTGTAACACTCTGATATACACCACACACCTCACTGTAACACTCTGATATATCCCACACCCCTCACGGTAACATTCTGATATACCCCACACCCCTCGCTATAACACTCTGATATATCCCACACCCCTCACTGTAACACTCTGATATACCCACACCCCTCACTGTGACACTCTGATATACCCACACCCCTCACTGTAACACTCTGATATATCCCACATCCCTCACTGTAACACTCTGATATATCCCACACCCCTCACTGTAACACTCTGATATACCCACACCCCTAACTGTAACACTCTGATATACCCCACACCCCTCACTGTAACACTCAGATATACCCACACCCCTCACTGTAACACTCTGATATATCCCACATCCCTCACTGTAACACTCTGATATACCCCACACCCGTCACTGTAACACTCTGATATATCCCACATCCCTCACTGTAACACTCTGATATACCCCACACCTCTCACTGTAACGCTCTGATATACCCCACGCCCCTCACAGAAACACTCTGATATACCGCACACCCCTCACTGAAACACTGATATATCCCACACCCGTCACTGTAACACCGATATAACTCACACTGCTCACTGTAACACTCTGTTATACCCCACACCCCTCACTATAACACACTGATATACCCCACATCCCTCACAATAACACTGATATACCCCACACCCCTCACTGTAACACTCTGTTATACCCCACACCCCTCACTGTAACACTGATATATCCCACACCCCTCACTGTAACACTGATATACCCCACACCCCTCACTGTAACACTCTGTTATACCCCACACCCCTCACTGTAACACTGATATATCCCGCACCCGTCACTGTAACACCAATATACCCCACACCCCTCACTGTAACACTCTGTTATACCCCACCCCCCTCGCTATAACACTCTGATATATCCCACACCCCTCACTGTAACACTCTGATATACCCACACCCCTCACTGTAACACTCTGATATACCCACACCCCTCACTGTAACACTCTGATATATCCCACATCCCTCACTGTAACACTCTGATATATCCCACACCCCTCACTGTAACACTCTGATATACCCACACCCCTAACTGTAACACTCTGATATACCCCACACCCTTCACTGTAACACTCTGATATACCCACACCCCTCACTGTAACACTCTGATATATCCCACATCCCTCACTGTAACACTCTGATATACCCCACACCCGTCACTGTAACACTCTGATATATCCCACATCCCTCACTGTAACACTCTGATATACCACACCCCTCACTGTAACACTCTGATATACCCACACCCCTCACTGTAACACTCTGATATATCCCACATCCCTCACTGTAACACTCTGATATACCCACACCTCTCACTGTAACGCTCTGATATACCCCACGCCCCTCACAGAAACACTCTGATATACCCCACACCCCTCACTGAAACACTGATATATCCCACACCCGTCACTGTAACACTCTGATATATCCCACACCCCTCACGGTAACATTCTGATATACCCCACACCCCTCGCTATAACACTCTGATATATCCCACACCCCTCACTGTAACACTCTGATATACCCACACCCCTCACTGTAACACTCTGATATACCCCACACCCCTCACTGTAACACTCTGATATACCCCACACCCCTCACTGTAACACTGATATACCCCACACCCCTCACTGTAACACTCTGATATACACCACACCCCTCACTGTAACACTCTGATATATCCCACACCCCTCACTGTAACACTCTGATATATCCCACATCCCTCACTGTAACACTCTGATATACCCACACCCCTCACTGTAACACTGATATATCCCACACCCGTCACTGTAACACCGATATAACTCACACTGCTCACTGTAACACTCTGTTATACCCCACACCCCTCACTATAACACACTGATATACCCCACATCCCTCACAATAACACTGATATACCCCACACCCCTCACTGTAACACTCTGTTATACCCCACACCCCTCACTGTAACACTGATATATCCCACACCCCTCACTGTAACACTGATATACCCCACACCCCTCACTGTAACACTCTGTTATACCCCACACCCCTCACTGTAACACTGATATATCCCGCACCCGTCACTGTAACACCAATATACCCCACACCCCTCACTGTAACACTCTGTTATACCCCACACCCCTCGCTATAACACTCTGATATATCCCACACCCCTCACTGTAACACTCTGATATACCCACACCCCTCACTGTAACACTCTGATATACCCACACCCCTCACTGTAACACTCTGATATATCCCACATCCCTCACTGTAACACTCTGATATATCCCACACCCCTCACTGTAACACTCTGATATACCCACACCCCTAACTGTAACACTCTGATATACCCCACACCCCTCACTGTAACACTCTGATATACCCACACCCCTCACTGTAACACTCTGATATATCCCACATCCCTCACTGTAACACTCTGATATACCCCACACCCGTCACTGTAACACTCTGATATATCCCACATCCCTCACTGTAACACTCTGATATACCCACACCCCTCACTGTAACACTCTGATATACCCACACCCCTCACTGTAACACTCTGATATATCCCACATCCCTCACTGTAACACTCTGATATACCCACACCTCTCACTGTAACGCTCTGATATACCCCACACCCCTCACTGTAACACTCTGATATACCCCACACCCCTCACTGTAACACTCTGATATATCCCACATCCCTCACTGTAACACTCTGATATACCCACACCTCTCACTGTAACGCTCTGATATACCCCACACCCCTCACTGTAACACTCTGATATACCCACACCTCTCACTGTAACGCTCTGATATATCCCACATCCCTCACTGTAACACTCTGATATACCCACACCTCTCACGGTAACATTCTGATATACCCCACGCCCCTCACAGAAACACTCTGATATACCCCACACCCCTCACTGAAACACTGATATATCCCACACCCGTCACTGTAACACTCTGATATATCCCACACCCCTCACGGTAACATTCTGATATACCCCACACCCCTCGCTATAACACTCTGATATATCCCACACCCCTCACTGTAACACTCTGATATACCCACACCCCTCACTGTAACACTCTGATATACCCCACACCCCTCACTGTAACACTCTGATATACCCCACACCCCTCACTGTAACACTGATATACCCCACACCCCTCACTGTAACACTCTGATATACACCACACCCCTCACTGTAACACTCTGATATATCCCACACCCCTCACTGTAACACTCTGATATATCCCACATCCCTCACTGTAACACTCTGATATACCCACACCCCTCACTGTAACACTCTGATATACCCACACCCCTCACTGTAACACTCTGATATATCCCACATCCCTCACTGTAACACTCTGATATACCCACACCTCTCACTGTAACGCTCTGATATACCCCACGCCCCTCACAGAAACACTCTGATATACCCCACACCCCTCACTGAAACACTGATATATCCCACACCCGTCACTGTAACACTCTGATATATCCCACACCCCTCACGGTAACATTCTGATATACCCCACACCCCTCGCTATAACACTCTGATATATCCCACACCCCTCACTGTAACACTCTGATATACCCACAACCCTCACTGTAACACTCTGATATACCCACACCCCTCACTGTAACACTCTGATATATCCCACATCCCTCACTGTAACACTCTGATATATCCCACACCCCTCACTGTAACACTCTGATATACCCACACGCCTAACTGTAACACTCTGATATACCCCACACCCCTCACTGTAACACTCTGATATACCCACACCCGTCACTGTAACACTCTGATATATCCCACATCCCTCACTGTAACACTCTGATATACCCCACACCCGTCACTGTAACACTCTGATATATCCCACATCCCTCACTGTAACACTCTGATATACCCCACACCTCTCACTGTAACGCTCTGATATACCCCACGCCCCTCACAGAAACACTCTGATATACCGCACACCCCTCACTGAAACACTGATATATCCCACACCCGTCACTGTAACACCGATATAACTCACACTGCTCACTGTAGCACTCTGTTATACCCCACACCCCTCACTATAACACACTGATATACCCCACATCCCTCACAATAACACTGATATACCCCACACCCCTCACTGTAACACTCTGTTATACCCCACACCCCTCACTGTAACACTGATATATCCCACACCCCTCACTGTAACACTGATATACCCCACACCCCTCACTGTAACACTCTGTTATACCCCACACCCCTCACTGTAACACTGATATATCCCGCACCCGTCACTGTAACACCAATATACCCCACACCCCTCACTGTAACACTCTGTTATACCCCACACCCCTTACTATAACACACTGATATACCCCACATCCCTCACTGTAACACTGATATACCCCACACCCCTCACTGTAACACACTGTTATACCCCACACCCCTCACTGTAACACTCTGATATACCCCACACCCCTCACTGTAACACTCGGATATACCCAAACTCCTCACTGTAACACTCTGATATATCCCACAACCCTCACTGTAACACTCTGATATACCCCACACCCCTCACTGTAACACTCTGATATACCCCACACCCCTCACTGTAACACTCTGATATACCCCACACCCCTCACTGTAACACTCTGATATATCCCACACCCCTCACTGTAACACTGATATACCCCACACCCCTCACTGTAACACTCTGATATACCCCACAACCCTCACTGTAACACTCTGATATACCCCACACCCCTCACTGTAACACTCTGATATATCCCACACCGCTCACTGTAACACTCTGATATACGCCACACCCCTCACTGTAACACTCTGATATTCCCCACACCCCTCACTGTAACACTCTGATATACCCCACACCGCTCACTGTAACACTCTGATATACCCCACACCCCTCACTGTAACACTGATATACCCCACACCCATCACTGTAACACTCTGATATACCCCACACCCCTCACTGTAACACTCTGATATACCCCACACCCCTCACTGTAACACTCTGATATACCCCACACTCCTTACTGTAACACTCTGATAGACACCACACCCCTCACTGTAACACACTGATATACCCCACACCCCTCACTGTAACACTGATATATCCCACACCACTCACTGTAACACTCTGATATATCCCACAACCCTCACTGTAACACTCTGATATACCCCACACCCCTCACTGTAACACTCTGATATACCCCACACCCCTCACTGTAACACTGATATATCCCACACCCCTCACTGTAACACTAATATATCCCACACCCCTCACTGTAACACACTGATATATCCCATAACCCTCACTGTAACACCGATATACACCTCACCCCTCACTGTAACACTCTGATATATCCCACAACCCTCACTGTAACACTCTGATATACCCCACACCCCTCACTGTAACACTCTGATATACCCCACACCACTCACTGTAACACCCTGATATATCCCACACCCCTCACTGTAACACTGATATATCCCACACACCTCACTGTAACACTCTGATATTTCCCACAACCCTCACTGTAACACTGATATACCCCACACCCCTCACTGTAACACTGATATACACCACACCCCTCACTGTAACACTCTGATATACCCCACACCCCTCACTGTAAGACTGATATATCCCACATCCCTCACTGTAACACTCTGGTGTACCCCACACCATTCACTGTAACACTGATAAGCCCCACACCCCTCACTGTAACACTGATATATCCCACAACCCTCACTGTAACACTGATATACCCCACACCCCTCACTGTAACGCTCTGATATACCCCACACCCCTCACTGTAACACTGATAAGCCCCACACCCCTCACTGTAACACTCTGATATACCCCACACCCCTCACTGTAACACTGATAAGCCCCACACCCCTCACTGTAACACTGATATATCCCACAACCCTCACTGTAACACTGATATACCCCACACCCCTCACTGTAACACTGATATGCCCCACACCCCTCACTGTAACACTGATATATCCCACAAACCTCACTGTAACACTGATATGCCCCACACCCCTCACTGTAACACTCTGATATATCCCACACCCCTCACTGTAACACTGATATATCCCACACCCCTCACCCTAACACTCTGATATACCCCACACCACTCACTGTAACACCCAGATATATCCCACACCCCTCACTGTAACACTCTGATATATCCCACAACCCTCACTGTAACACTGATATACCCCACACCCCTCACTGTAACACTCTGATATATCCCACACCCCTCACTATAATACACTGATATACCCCACATCCCTCACTATAACACTGATATACCCAACACCCCTCACTGTAACACTCTGATATATCCCACACACCTCACTGTAACACTCTGATATTTCCCACAACACTCACTGTAACACTGATATACCCCACACCCCTCACTGTAACACTGATATACCCCACACCCCTCACTGTAACACTCTGATATACCCCACACCCCTCACTGTAAGACTGATATATCCCACATCCCTCACTGTAACACTCTGGTGTACCCCACACCATTCACTGTAACACTGATAAGCCCCACACCCCTCACTGTAACACTGATATATCCCACAACCCTCACTGTAACACTGATATACCCCACACCCCTCACTGTAACGCTCTGATATACCCCACACCCCTCACTGTAACACTGATAAGCCCCACACCCCTCACTGTAACACTCTGATATACCCCACACCCCTCACTGTAACACTGATAAGCCCCACACCCCTCACTGTAACACTGATATATCCCACAACCCTCACTGTAACACTGATATACCCCACACCCCTCACTGTAACACTGATATGCCCCACACCCCTCACTGTAACACTGATATATCCCACAAACCTCACTGTAACACTGATATGCCCCACACCCCTCACTGTAACACTCTGATATATCCCACACCCCTCACTGTAACACTGATATATCCCACACCCCTCACCCTAACACTCTGATATACCCCACACCACTCACTGTAACACCCAGATATATCCCACACCCCTCACTGTAACACTCTGATATATCCCACAACCCTCACTGTAACACTGATATACCCCACACCCCTCACTGTAACACTCTGATATATCCCACACCCCTCACTATAATACACTGATATACCCCACATCCCTCACTATAACACTGATATACCCAACACCCCTCACTGTAACACTGATATATCCCACACCCCTCACTGTAACACTGATATACCCCACACCCCTCACTGTAACACTCTGTTATACCCCACACCCCTCACTGTAACACTGATATATCCCACACCCGTCACTGTAACACCAATATACCCCACACCCCTCACTGTAACACTCTGTTATACCCCACACCTCTCACTATAACACACTGATATACCCCACATCCCTCACTGTAACACTGATATACCCCACACCCCTCACTGTAACACGCTGTTATACCCCACACCCCTCACTGTAACACTCTGATAAACCCCACACCCCTCACTGTAACACTGATATACCCCTCACTGTAACACTCTGATATACTCCACACCCCTCACAGTAAAACTCTGATATACCCCCACCCCTCAATGTAACACTCTGATATACCCCACACCCCTCACCGTAACACTGATCTCCCCCACACTACTCACTGTAACACTCTGATATACCCCACACCCCTCACTGTAACACTCTGATATATCCCACACCCCTCACTGTAACACTCTGATATACCCCACACCTCTCACTGTAACACTCTGGTATACCCCACACCCCTCACTGTAACACTCTGATATACCCCACCCCTCACTGTAACACTGATATACCCCACACCCCTCATTGTAACACTCTGATATACCCCACACCCCTCACTGTAACACTCTGATATATCCCACAGCCCTCACTGTCACACTGATATATCCCACTCCCCTTTCTGTAACACTCTGATATACACCACACCCCTCACTGTAACACTCTGATATACCCCACACCTCTCACTGTAACACTCTGATATACCCCACACCCCTGACTGTAACACTCTGATATATCCCACACCCCTCACTGTAACACTCTGATATACCCCACACCCCTCACTGTAACACTCTGATATACCCCACACCCCTCATTGTAACACTCTGGGATACCCCACACCCCTCACTGTAACAATGATATATCCCACACCCGTCACTGTAACACCGATATAACTCACACCCCTCACTGTAACACTCTGTTATACCCCACACCCCTCACTATAACACACTGATATACCCCACATCCCTCACAATAACTCTGATATACCCCACACCCCTCACTGTAACACTCTGTTATACCACACACCCCTCACTGTAACACTGATATATCCCACACCCCTCACTGTAACACTGATATACCCCACACCCGTCACTGTAACACCAATATACCCCACACCCTTCACTGTAACACTCTGTTATACCCCACACCCCTTACTAAAACACACAGATATACCCCACGTCCCTCACTGTAACACTGATATACCCCACACCCCTCACTGTAACACTCTGATATACCCCACACTCCTCACTGTAACACTCTGATATACCCAAACTCCTCACTGTAACACTCTGATATATCCCACACTCCTCACTGTAACACCCTGATATACACCACACCCCTGACTGTAACACTGATATACCCCACACCCCTCACTGTAACACTCTGTTATACCCCACACCCCTCACTGTAACACTCTGATATACCCCACACCCCTCACTGTAACACTGATATACCCCTCACTGTAACACTCTGATATACTCCACACCCCTCACAGTAAAACTCTGATATACCCCCACCCCTCAATGTAACACTCTGATATACCCCACACCCCTCACCGTAACACTGATATACCCCACACTCCTCACTGTAACACTCTGATATACCCCACACCCCTCACTGTAACACTCTGATATATCCCACACCCCTCACTGTAACACTCTGATATACCCCACACCTCTCACTGTAACACTCTGGTATACCCCACACCCCTCACTGTAACACTCTGATATACCCCACCCCTCACTGTAACACTGATATACCCCACACCCCTCATTGTAACACTCTGATATACCCCACACCCCTCACTGTAACACTCTGATATATCCCACAGCCCTCACTGTCACACTGATATATCCCACACCCCTTTCTGTAACACTCTGATATACCCCACACCCCTCACTGTAACACTCTGATATACCCCACACCTCTCACTGTAACACTCTGATATACCCCACACCCCTGACTGTAACACTCTGATATATCCCACACCCCTCACTGTAACACTCTGATATACCCCACACCCCTCACTGTAACACTCTGATATACCCCACACCCCTCATTGTAACACTCTGGGATACCCCACACCCTTCACTGTAACACTGATATATCCCACACCCGTCACTGTAACACCGATATAACTCACACCCCTCACTGTAACACTCTGTTATACCCCTCACTATAACACACTGATATACCCCACATCCCTCACAATAACTCTGATATACCCCACACCCCTCACTGTAACACTCTGTTATACCACACACCCCTCACTGTAACACTGATATATCCCACACCCCTCACTGTAACACTGATATACCCCACACCCGTCACTGTAACACCAATATACCCCACACCCTTCACTGTAACACTCTGTTATACCCCACACCCCTTACTATAACACACTGATATACCCCACGTCCCTCACTGTAACACTGATATACCCCACACCCCTCACTGTAACACTCTGATATACCCCACACTCCTCACTGTAACACTCTGATATACCCAAACTCCTCACTGTAACACTGATATACCCCACACCCCTCACTGTAACACTGATATATCCCACACTCCTCACTGTAACACCCTGATATGCCCCACACCCTCACTATTACACATTGATATACCCCACATCCCTCACTGTAACACTGATATACCCCACACCCCTCACTGTAACACTCTGTTATACCCCACACACCTCACTGTAACACTCTGATCTATCCCACACCCCTCACTGTAACACTCTGATATATCCCACACCCCTCACTGTAACACTGATATACCCCACACCCATCACTGTAACACTCTGATATACCACACACCCCTCACTGTAACACTCTGATATACCCCACACCCCTCACTGTAACACTGATATACCCCACACCCATCACTGTAACACTCTGATATACCCCACACCCCTCACTGTAACACTCTGATATACCCCACACTCCTTACTGTAACACTCTGATGGACACCACACCCCTCACTGTAACACACTGATATACCCCACACCCCTCACTGTAACACTCTGATATACCCCACACCCCTCACTGTAACACTGATATATCCCACACCACTCACTGTAACACTCTGATATATCCTACAACCCTCACTGTAACACTCTGATATAACCCACACCCCTCACTGTAACACTCTGATATACCCCACACCCCTCACTGTAACACTGATATAGCCCACTCCCCTCACTGTAACACTAATATATCCCACACCCCTCACTGTAACACTCTGATATATCCCACAACCCTCACTGTAACACCGATATACACCACACCCCTCACTGTAACACTCTGATTTATCCCACAACCCTCACTGTAACATTCTGATATACCCCACACCCCTCACTGTAACACTCTGATATAACCCACACCCCTCACGGTAACACTCTGATATACCCCACACCCCTCACTGTAACACTGATATAGCCCACTCCCCTCACTGTAACACTAATATATCCCACACCCCTCACTGTAACACTCTGATATATCCCACAACCCTCACTGTAACACCGATATACACCACACCCCTCACTGTAACACTCTGATATATCCCACACCCCTCACTGTAACACTGATATACCCCACACCCCTCACTGTAACACTCTGATATACACCACACCCCTCACTGTAACACTCTGATATATCCCACACCCCTCACTGTAACACTCTGATATATCCCAAATCCCTCACTGTAACACTCTGATATACCCACACCCCTCACTGTAACACTCTGATATACCCACACCCCTCACTGTAACACTCTGATATATCCCACATCCCTCACTGTAAAACTCTGATATACCCACACCTCTCACTGTAACGCTCTGATATACCCCACGCCCCTCACAGAAACACTCTGATATACCCCACACCCCTCACTGTAACACTCTGATATACCCACACCCCTCACTGTAACACTCTGATATATCCCACATCCCTCACTGTAACACTCTGATATACCCCACACCCGTCACTGTAACACTCTGATATATCCCACATCCCTCACTGTAACACTCTGATATACCCCACACCTCTCACTGTAACGCTCTGATATACCCCACGCCCCTCACAGAAACACTCTGATATACCGCACACCCCTCATTGAAACACTGATATATCCCACACCCGTCACTGTAACACCGATATAACTCACACTGCTCACTGTAACACTCTGTTATACCCCACACCCCTCACTATAACACACTGATATACCCCACATCTCTCACAATAACACTGATATACCCCACACCCCTCACTGTAACACTCTGTTATACCCCACACCCCTCACTGTAACACTGATATATCCCACACCCCTCACTGTAACACTGATATACCCCACACCCATCACAGTAACACTCTGTTATACCCCACACCCCTCACTGTAACACTGATATATCCCGCACCCGTCACTGTAACACCAATATACCCCACACCCCTCACTGTAACACTCTGTTATACCCCACACCCCTTACTATAACACACTGATATACCCCACATCCCTCACTGTAACACTGATATACCCCACACCCCTCACTGTAACACACTGTTATACCCCACACCCCTCACTGTAACACTCTGATATACCCCACACCCCTCACTGTAACACTCGGATATACCCAAACTCCTCACTGTAACACTCTGATATATCCCACACTCCTCACTGTAACACCCTGAAATACCCCACACCCCTCACTGTAACACTGATATATCCCACACTCCTCACTGTAATACCCTGATATACCCCACACCCTCACTATAACACACTGATATACCCCACATCCCTCACTGTAACACTGATATACCCCACACCCCTCACTGTAACACTCTGTTATACCCCACACCCCTCACTGTAACACTCTGATCTATCCCACACCCCTCACTGTAACACTCTGATATATCCCACACCCCTCACTGTAACACTCTGATATACATCACAACCCTCACTGTAACACTCTGATATATCCCACAACCCTCACTGTAACACTCTGATATACCCCACACCCCTCACTGTAACACTCTGATATACCCCACACCCCTCACTGTAACACTCTGATATACCCCACACCCCTCACTGTAACACTCTGATATATCCCACACCCCTCACTGTAACACTGATATACCCCACACCCCTCACTGTAACACTCTGATATACCCCACAACCCTCACTGTAACACTCTGATATACCCCACACCCCTCACTGTTACACTCTGATATATCCCACACCGCTCACTGTAACACTCTGATATACGCCACACCCCTCACTGTAACACTCTGATATTCCCCACACCCCTCACTGTAACACTCTGATATACCCCACACCGCTCACTGTAACACTCTGATATACCCCACACCCCTCACTGTAACACTGATATACCCCACACCCATCACTGTAACACTCTGATATACCCCACACCCCTCACTGTAACACTCTGATATACCCCACACCCCTCACTGTAACACTCTGATATACCCCACACTCCTTACTGTAACACTCTGATAGACACCACACCCCTCACTGTAACACACTGATATACCCCACACCCCTCACTGTAACACTGATATATCCCACACCACTCACTGTAACACTCTGATATATCCCACAACCCTCACTGTAACACTCTGATATACCCCACACCCCTCACTGTAACACTCTGATATACCCCACACCCCTCACTGTAACACTGATATATCCCACACCCCTCACTGTAACACTAATATAACCCACACCCCTCACTGTAACACTCTGATATATCCCATAACCCTCACTGTAACACCGATATACACCTCACCCCTCACTGTAACACTCTGATATATCCCACAACCCTCACTGTAACACTCTGATATACCCCACACCCCTCACTGTAACACTCTGAAATACCCCACACCACTCACTGTAACACTCTGATATATCCCACACCCCTCACTGTAACACTCTGATATATCCCACACACCTCACTGTAACACTCTGATATTTCCCACAACCCTCACTGTAACACTGATATACCCCACACCCCTCACTGTAACACTGATATACCCCACACCCCTCACTGTAACACTCTGATATACCCCACACCCCTCACTGTAAGACTGATATATCCCACATCCCTCACTGTAACACTCTGGTGTACCCCACACCATTCACTGTAACACTGATAAGCCCCACACCCCTCACTGTAACACTGATATATCCCACAACCTTCACTGTAACACTGATATACCCCACACCCCTCACTGTAACGCTCTGATATACCCCACACCCCTCACTGTAACACTGATAAGCCCCACACCCCTCACTGTAACACTCTGATATACCCCACACCCCTCACTGTAACACTGATAAGCCCCACACCCCTCACTGTAACACTGATATATCCCACAACCCTCACTGTAACACTGATATACCCCACACCCCTCACTGTAACACTGATATGCCCCACACCCCTCACTGTAACACTGATATATCCCACAAACCTCACTGGAACACTGATATGCCCCACACCCCTCACTGTAACACTCTGATATATCCCACACCCCTCACTGTAACACTGATATATCCCACACCCCTCACCCTAACACTCTGATATACCCCACACCACTCACTGTAACACCCAGATATATCCCACACCCCTCACTGTAACACTCTGATATATCCCACAACCCTCACTGTAACACTGATATACCCCACACCCCTCACTGTAACACTCTGATATATCCCACACCCCTCACTATAATACACTGATATACCCCACATCCCTCACTATAACACTGATATACCCAACACCCCTCACTGTAACACTGATATATCCCACACCCCTCACTGTAACACTGATATACCCCACACCCCTCACTGTAACACTCTGTTATACCCCACACCCCTCACTGTAACACTGATATATCCCACACCCGTCACTGTAACACCAATATACCCCACACCCCTCACTGTAACACTCTGTTATACCCCACACCCCTCACTATAACACACTGATATACCGCACATCCCACACTGTAACACTGATATACCCCACACCCCTCACTGTAACACTCTGTTATACCCCACACCCCTCACTGTAACACTCTGATAAACCCCACACCCCTCACTGTAACACTGATATACCCCTCACTGTAACACTCTGATATACTCCACACCCCTCACAGTAAAACTCTGATATACCCCCACCCCTAAATGTAACACTCTGATATACCCCACACCCCTCACCGTAACACTGATATACCCCACACTCCTCACTGTAACACTCTGATATACCCCACACCCCTCACTGTAACACTCTGATATATCCCACACCCCTCACTGTAACACTCTGATATACCCCACACCTCTCACTGTAACACTCTGGTATACCCCACACCCCTCACTATAATACACTGATATACCCCACATCCCTCACTATAACACTGATATACCCAACACCCCTCACTGTAACACTGATATATCCCACACCCCTCACTGTAACACTGATATAACCCACACCCCTCACTGTAACACTCTGTTATACCCCACACCCCTCACTGTAACACTGATATATCCCACCCCCGTCACTGTAACACCAATATACCCCACACCCCTCACTGTAACACTGTTATACCCCACACCCCTCACTATAACACACTGATATACCCCACATCCCTCACTGTAACACTGATATACCCCACACCCCTCACTGTAACACTCTGTTATACCCCACACCCCTCACTGTAACACTCTGATAAACCCCACACCCCTCACTGTAACACTGATATACCCCTCACTGTAACACTCTGATATACTCCACACCCCTCACAGTAAAACTCTGATATACCCCCACCCCTCAATGTAACACTCTGATATACCCCACACCCCTCACCGTAACACTGATATACCCCACACTCCTCACTGTAACACTCTGATATACCCCACACCCCTCACTGTAACACTCTGATATATCCCACACCCCTCACTGTAACACTCTGATATACCCCACACCTCTCACTGTAACACTCTGGTATACCCCACACCCCTCACTGTAACACTCTGATATACCCCACCCCTCACTGTAACACTGATATACCCCACACCCCTCATTGTAACACTCTGATATACCCCACACCCCTCACTGTAACACTCTGATATATCCCACAGCCCTCACTGTCACACTGATATACCCCACTCCCCTTTCTGTAACACTCTGATATACCCCACACCCCTGACTGTAACACTCTGATATATCCCACACCCCTCACTGTAACACTCTGATATACCCCACACCCCTCACTGTAACACTCTGATATACCCCACACCCCTCATTGTAACACTCTGGGATACCCCACACCCCTCACTGTAACACTGATATATCCCACACCCGTCACTGTAACACCGATATAACTCACACCCCTCACTGTAACACTCTGTTATACCCAACACCCCTCACTATAACACACTGATATACCCCACATCCCTCACAATAACTCTGATATACCCCACACCCCTCACTGTAACACTCTGTTATACCACACACCCCTCACTGTAACACTGATATATCCCACACCCCTCACTGTAACACTGATATACCCCACACCCGTCACTGTAACACCAATATACCCCACACCCTTCACTGTAACACTCTGTTATACCCCACACCCCTTACTAAAACACACAGATATACCCCACGTCCCTCACTGTAACACTGATATACCCCACACCCCTCACTGTAACACTGTGATATACCCCACACTCCTCACTGTAACACTCTGATATACCCAAACTCCTCACTGTAACACTCTGATATATCCCACACTCCTCACTGTAAAACCCTGATATACACCACACCCCTGACTGTAACACTGATATATCCCACACCCATCACTGTAACACCAATATACCCCACACCCCTCACTGTAACACTCTGTTATACCCCACACCCCTCACTATAACACACTGATATACCCCACATCCCTCACTGTAACACTGATATACCCCACACCCCTCACTGTAACACTCTGTTATACCCCACACCCCTCACTGTAACACTCTGATATACCCCACACCCCTCACTGTAACACTGATATACCCCTCACTGTAACACTCTGATATACTCCACACCCCTCACAGTAAAACTCTGATATACCCCCATCCCTCAATGTAACACTCTGATATACCCCACACCCCTCACCGTAACTCTGATATACCCCACACTCCTCACTGTAACACTCTGATATACCCCACACCCCTCACTGTAACACTCTGATATATCCCACACCCCTCACTGTAACACTCTGATATACCCCACATCCCTCACTATAACACTGATATACCCAACACCCCTCACTGTAACACTGATATATCCCACACCCCTCACTGTAACACTGATATACCCCACACCCCTCACTGTAACACTCTGTTATACCCCACACCCCTCACTGTAACACTGATATATCCCACACCCGTCACTGTAACACCAATATACCCCACACCCCTCACTGTAACACTCTGTTATACCCCACACCCCTCACTATAACACACTGATATACCCCACATCCCTCACTGTAACACTGATATACCCCACACCCCTCACTGTAACACTCTGTTATACCCCACACCCCTCACTGTAACACTCTGATAAACCCCACACCCCTCACTGTAACACTGATATACCCCTCACTGTAACACTCTGATATACTCCACACCCCTCACAGTAAAACTCTGATATACCCCCACCCCTCAATGTAACACTCTGATATACCCCACACCCCTCACCGTAACACTGATATACCCCACACTCCTCACTGTAACACTCTGATATACCCCACACCCCTCACTGTAACACTCTGATATATCCCACACCCCTCACTGTAACACTCTGATATACCCCACACCTCTCACTGTAAAACTCTGGTATACCCGACACCCCTCACTATAATACACTGATATACCCCACATCCCTCACTATAACACTGATATACCCAACACCCCTCACTGTAACAGTGATATATCCCACACCCCTCACTGTAACACTGATATAACCCACACCCCTCACTGTAACACTCTGTTATACCCCACACCCCTCACTGTAACACTGATATATCCCACCCCCGTCACTGTAACACCAATATACCCCACACCCCTCACTGTAACACTCTGTTATACCCCACACCCCTCACTATAACACACTGATATACCCCACATCCCTCACTGTAACACTGATATACCCCACACCCCTCACTGTAACACTCTGTTATACCCCACACCCCTCACTGTAACACTCTGATAAACCCCACACCCCTCACTGTAACACTGATATACCCCTCACTGTAACACTCTGATATACTCCACACCCCTCACAGTAAAACTCTGATATACCCCCACCCCTCAATGTAACACTCTGATATACCCCACACCCCTCACCGTAACACTGATATACCCCACACTCCTCACTGTAACACTCTGATATACCCCACACCCCTCACTGTAACACTCTGATATATCCCACACCCCTCACTGTAACACTCTGATATACCCCACACCTCTCACTGTAACACTCTGGTATACCCCACACCCCTCACTGTAACACTCTGATATACCCCACCCCTCACTGTAACACTGATATACCCCACACCCCTCATTGTAACACTCTGATATACCCCACACCCCTCACTGTAACACTCTGATATATCCCACAGCCCTCACTGTCACACTGATATATCCCACTCCCCTTTCTGTAACACTCTGATATACCCCACACCCCTCACTGTAACACTCTGATATACCCCACACCTCTCACTGTAACACTCTGATATACCCCACACCCCTGACTGTAACACTCTGATATATCCCACACCCCTCACTGTAACACTCTGATATACCCCACACCCCTCACTGTAACACTCTGATATACCCCACACCCCTCATTGTAACACTCTGGGATACCCCACACCCCTCACTGTAACACTGATATATCCCACACCCGTCACTGTAACACCGATATAACTCACACCCCTCACTGTAACACTCTGTTATACCCCACACCCCTCACTATAACACACTGATATACCCCACATCCCTCACAATAACTCTGATATACCCCACACCCCTCACTGTAACACTCTGTTATACCACACACCCCTCACTGTAACACTGATATATCCCACACCCCTCACTGTAACACTGATATACCCCACACCCGTCACTGTAACACCAATATACCCCACACCCTTCACTGTAACACTCTGTTATACCCCACACCCCTTACTAAAACACACAGATATACCCCACGTCCCTCACTGTAACACTGATATACCCCACACCCCTCACTGTAACACTCTGATATACCCCACACTCCTCACTGTAACACTCTGATATACCCAAACTCCTCACTGTAACACTCTGATATATCCCACACTCCTCACTGTAACACCCTGATATACACCACACCCCTGACTGTAACACTGATATATCCCACACCCATCACTGTAACACCAATATACCCCACACCCCTCACTGTAACACTCTGTTATACCCCACACCCCTCACTATAACACACTGATATACCCCACATCCCTCACTGTAACACTGATATACCCCACACCCCTCACTGTAACACTCTGTTATACCCCACACCCCTCACTGTAACACTCTGATATACCCCACACCCCTCACTGTAACACTGATATACCCCTCACTGTAACACTCTGATATACTCCACACCCCTCACAGTAAAACTCTGATATACCCCCATCCCTCAATGTAACACTCTGATATACCCCACACCCCTCACCGTAACACTGATATACCCCACACTCCTCACTGTAACACTCTGATATACCCCACACCCCTCACTGTAACACTCTGATATATCCCACACCCCTCACTGTAACACTCTGATATACCCCACACCTCTCACTGTAACACTCTGGTATACCCCACACCCCTCACTGTAACACTCTGATCTACCCCACCCCTCACTGTAACACTGATATACCCCACACCCCTCATTGTAACACTCTGATATACCCCACACCCCTCACTGTAACACTCTGATATATCCCACAGCCCTCACTGTCACACTGATATATCCCACACCCCTTTCTGTAACACTCTGATATACCCCACACCCCTCACTGTAACACTCTGATATACCCCACACCTCTCACTGTAACACTCTGATATACCCCACACCCCTGACTGTAACACTCTGATATATCCCACACCCCTCACTGTAACACTCTGATATACCCCACACCCCTCACTGTAACACTCTGATATACCCCACACCCCTCATTGTAACACTCTGGGATACCCCACACCCCTCACTGTAACACTGATATATCCCACACCCGTCACTGTAACACCGATATAACTCACACCCCTCACTGTAACACTCTGTTATACCCCACACCCCTCACTATAACACACTGATATACCCCACATCCCTCACAATAACTCTGATATACCCCACACCCCTCACTGTAACACTCTGTTATACCACACACCCCTCACTGTAACACTGATATATCCCACACCCCTCACTGTAACACTGATATACCCCACACCCGTCACTGTAACACCAATATACCCCACACCCTTCACTGTAACACTCTGTTATACCCCACACCCCTTACTATAACACACTGATATACCCCACGTCCCTCACTGTAACACTGATATACCCCACACCCCTCACTGTAACACTCTGATATACCCCACACTCCTCACTGTAACACTCTGATATACCCAAACTCCTCACTGTAACACTCTGATATATCCCACACTCCTCACTGTAACACCCTGATATACCCCACACCCCTGACTGCAACACTCTGATATACCCACACACCTCATTGTAACACTGATATACCCCACACCCCTCACTGTAACACTGATATATCCCACACTCCTCACTGTAACACCCTGATATACCCCACACCCTCACTATTACACATTGATATACCCCACATCCCTCACTGTAACACTGATATACTCCACACCCCTCACTGTAACACTCTGTTATACCCCACACACCTCACTGTAACACTCTGATCTATCCCACACCCCTCACTGTAACACTCTGATATATCCCACACCCCTCACTGTAACACTGATATACCCCACACCCATCACTGTAACACTCTGATATACCCCACACCCCTCACTGTAACACTCTGATATACCCCTCACCCCTCACTGTAACACTGATATACCCCACACCCATCACTGTAACACTCTGATATACCCCACACCCCTCACTGTAACACTCTGATATACCCCACACTCCTTACTGTAACACTCTGATAGACACCACACCCCTCACTGTAACACACTGATATACCCCACACACCTCACTGTAACACACTGATATACCCCACACCCCTCACTGTAACACTGATATATCCCACACCACTCACTGTAACACTCTGATATATCCTACAACCCTCACTGTAACACTCTGATATAACCCACACCCCTCACTGTAACACTCTGATATACCCCACACCCCTCACTGTAACACTGATATAGCCCACTCCCCTCACTGTAACACTAATATATCCCACACCCCTCACTGTAACACTCTGATATATCCCACAACCCTCACTGTAACACCGATATACACCACACCCCTCACTGTAACACTCTGATTTATCCCACAACCCTCACTGTAACACTCTGATATACCCCACACCCCTCACTGTAACACTCTGATATAACCCACACCCCTCACTGTAACACTCTGATATACCCCACACCCCTCACTGTAACACTGATATAGCCCACTCCCCTCACTGTAACACTAATATATCCCACACCCCTCACTGTAACACTCTGATATATCCCACAACCCTCACTGTAACACCGATATACACCACACCCCTCACTGTAACACTCTGATATATCCCACAACCCTCACTGTAACACTCTGATATACCCCACATCCCTCACTGTAACACTCTGATATACCCCACACCACTCACTGTAACACCCTGATATATCCCACACCCCTCACTGTAACACTAATATATCCCACACCCCTCACTGTAACACTCTGATATATCCCACATCCCTCACTGTAACACTCTGATATACCCACAGCCCTCACTGTAACACTCTGATATACCCACACCCCTCACTGTAACACTCTGATATATCCCACGCACCTCACAGAAACACTCTGATATACCCCACACCCCTCACTGAAACACTGATATATCCCACACCCGTCACTGTAACACCCTGATATACCCCACACCCCTCATTGTAACACTGATATATCCCACACCCCTCACTGTAACACTGATATACCCCACACCCCTCACTGTAATACTCTGTTATACCCCACACCCCTCACTGTAACACTGATATATCCCGCACCCGTCACTGTAACACTCTGATATACCCCACACCCTTCACTGTAACACTCTGTTATACCCCACACCCCTCATTGTAACACTGATATATCCCACACCCCTCACTGTAACACTGATATACCCCACACCCCTCACTGTAATACTCTGTTATACCCCACACCCCTCACTGTAACACTGATATATCCCGCACCCGTCACTGTAACACTCTGATATACCCCACACCCCTCACTGTAACACTCTGTTATACCCCACACCCCTTACTATAACACTGAAATACCCCACACCCCTCACTGTCACACTGATATATCCCACTCCCCTTTCTGTAACACTCTGATATACCCCACACCCCTCACTGTAACACTCTGATATACCCCACACCTCTCACTGTAACACTCTGATATACCCCACACCCCTGACTGTAACACTCTGATATATCCCACACCCCTCACTGTAACACTCTGATATACCCCACACCCCTCACTGTAACACTCTGATATACCCCACACCCCTCATTGTAACACTCTGGGATACCCCACACCCCTCACTGTAACACTGATATATCCCACACCCGTCACTGTAACACCGATATAACTCACACCCCTCACTGTAACACTCTGTTATACCCCACACCCCTCACTATAACACACTGATATACCCCACATCCCTCACAATAACTCTGATATACCCCACACCCCTCACTGTAACACTCTGTTATACCACACACCCCTCACTGTAACACTGATATATCCCACACCCCTCACTGTAACACTGATATACCCCACACCCGTCACTGTAACACCAATATACCCCACACCCTTCACTGTAACACTCTGTTATACCCCACACCCCTTACTAAAACACACAGATATACCCCACGTCCCTCACTGTAACACTGATATACCCCACACCCCTCACTGTAACACTCTGATATACCCCACACTCCTCACTGTAACACTCTGATATACCCAAACTCCTCACTGTAACACTCTGATATATCCCACACTCCTCACTGTAACACCCTGATATACACCACACCCCTGACTGTAACACTGATATATCCCACACCCATCACTGTAACACCAATATACCCCACACCCCTCACTGTAACACTCTGTTATACCCCACACCCCTCACTATAACACACTGATATACCCCACATCCCTCACTGTAACACTGATATACCCCACACCCCTCACTGTAACACTCTGTTATACCCCACACCCCTCACTGTAACACTCTGATATACCCCACACCCCTCACTGTAACACTGATATACCCCTCACTGTAACACTCTGATATACTCCACACCCCTCACAGTAAAACTCTGATATACCCCCATCCCTCAATGTAACACTCTGATATACCCCACACCCCTCACCGTAACACTGATATACCCCACACTCCTCACTGTAACACTCTGATATACCCCACACCCCTCACTGTAACACTCTGATATATCCCACACCCCTCACTGTAACACTCTGATATACCCCACACCTCTCACTGTAACACTCTGGTATACCCCACACCCCTCACTGTAACACTCTGATCTACCCCACCCCTCACTGTAACACTGATATACCCCACACCCCTCATTGTAACACTCTGATATACCCCACACCCCTCACTGTAACACTCTGATATATCCCACAGCCCTCACTGTCACACTGATATATCCCACACCCCTTTCTGTAACACTCTGATATACCCCACACCCCTCACTGTAACACTCTGATATACCCCACACCTCTCACTGTAACACTCTGATATACCCCACACCCCTGACTGTAACACTCTGATATATCCCACACCCCTCACTGTAACACTCTGATATACCCCACACCCCTCACTGTAACACTCTGATATACCCCACACCCCTCATTGTAACACTCTGGGATACCCCACACCCCTCACTGTAACACTGATATATCCCACACCCGTCACTGTAACACCGATATAACTCACACCCCTCACTGTAACACTCTGTTATACCCCACACCCCTCACTATAACACACTGATATACCCCACATCCCTCACAATAACTCTGATATACCCCACACCCCTCACTGTAACACTCTGTTATACCACACACCCCTCACTGTAACACTGATATATCCCACACCCCTCACTGTAACACTGATATACCCCACACCCGTCACTGTAACACCAATATACCCCACACCCTTCACTGTAACACTCTGTTATACCCCACACCCCTTACTATAACACACTGATATACCCCACGTCCCTCACTGTAACACTGATATACCCCACACCCCTCACTGTAACACTCTGATATACCCCACACTCCTCACTGTAACACTCTGATATACCCAAACTCCTCACTGTAACACTCTGATATATCCCACACTCCTCACTGTAACACCCTGATATACCCCACACCCCTGACTGCAACACTCTGATATACCCACACACCTCATTGTAACACTGATATACCCCACACCCCTCACTGTAACACTGATATATCCCACACTCCTCACTGTAACACCCTGATATACCCCACACCCTCACTATTACACATTGATATACCCCACATCCCTCACTGTAACACTGATATACTCCACACCCCTCACTGTAACACTCTGTTATACCCCACACACCTCACTGTAACACTCTGATCTATCCCACACCCCTCACTGTAACACTCTGATATATCCCACACCCCTCACTGTAACACTGATATACCCCACACCCATCACTGTAACACTCTGATATACCCCACACCCCTCACTGTAACACTCTGATATACCCCTCACCCCTCACTGTAACACTGATATACCCCACACCCATCACTGTAACACTCTGATATACCCCACACCCCTCACTGTAACACTCTGATATACCCCACACTCCTTACTGTAACACTCTGATAGACACCACACCCCTCACTGTAACACACTGATATACCCCACACACCTCACTGTAACACACTGATATACCCCACACCCCTCACTGTAACACTGATATATCCCACACCACTCACTGTAACACTCTGATATATCCTACAACCCTCACTGTAACACTCTGATATAACCCACACCCCTCACTGTAACACTCTGATATACCCCACACCCCTCACTGTAACACTGATATAGCCCACTCCCCTCACTGTAACACTAATATATCCCACACCCCTCACTGTAACACTCTGATATATCCCACAACCCTCACTGTAACACCGATATACACCACACCCCTCACTGTAACACTCTGATTTATCCCACAACCCTCACTGTAACACTCTGATATACCCCACACCCCTCACTGTAACACTCTGATATAACCCACACCCCTCACTGTAACACTCTGATATACCCCACACCCCTCACTGTAACACTGATATAGCCCACTCCCCTCACTGTAACACTAATATATCCCACACCCCTCACTGTAACACTCTGATATATCCCACAACCCTCACTGTAACACCGATATACACCACACCCCTCACTGTAACACTCTGATATATCCCACAACCCTCACTGTAACACTCTGATATACCCCACATCCCTCACTGTAACACTCTGATATACCCCACACCACTCACTGTAACACCCTGATATATCCCACACCCCTCACTGTAACACTAATATATCCCACACCCCTCACTGTAACACTCTGATATATCCCACATCCCTCACTGTAACACTCTGATATACCCACAGCCCTCACTGTAACACTCTGATATACCCACACCCCTCACTGTAACACTCTGATATATCCCACGCACCTCACAGAAACACTCTGATATACCCCACACCCCTCACTGAAACACTGATATATCCCACACCCGTCACTGTAACACCGATATAACTCACACTGCTCACTGTAACACTCTGATATACCCCACACCCTTCACTGTAACACTCTGTTATACCCCACACCCCTCATTGTAACACTGATATATCCCACACCCCTCACTGTAACACTGATATACCCCACACCCCTCACTGTAATACTCTGTTATACCCCACACCCCTCACTGTAACACTGATATATCCCGCACCCGTCACTGTAACACTCTGATATACCCCACACCCCTCACTGTAACACTCTGTTATACCCCACACCCCTTACTATAACACTGAAATACCCCACACCCCTCACTGTAACACTGATATACCCCACACCCCTCACTGTAACACACTGTTATACCCCACACCCCTCACTGTAACACTCTGATATACCCCACACCCCTCACTGTAACACTCTGATATACCCAAACTCCTCACTGTAACACTCTGATATATCCCACACTCCTCACTGTAACACCCTGAAACACTCTGTTATACCCCACACCCCTTACTATAACACTGATATACACCACACCCCTCACTGTAACACTGATATACCCCACACCCCTCACTGTAACACACTGTTATACCCCACACCCCTCATTGTAACACTCTGATATACCCCACACCCCTCACTGTAACACTCTGATATACCCAAACTCCTCACTGTAACACTCTGATATACCCCACACCCCTCACTGTAACACTGATATATCCCACACTCCTCACTGTAACACCCTGATATACCCCACACCCTCACTATAACACACTGATATACCCCACATCCCTCACTGTAACACTGATATACCCCACACCCCACACTGTAACACTCTGTTATACCCCACACCCCTCACTGTAACACTCTGCTCTATCCCACACCCCTCACTGTAACACTCTGATATATCCCACACCCCTCACTGTAACACTCTGATATACATCACATCCCTCACTGTAACACTCTGATATATCCCACAACCCTCACTGTAACACACTGTTATACCCGACACCCCTCACTGTAACACTCTGATATACCCCACACCCCTCACTGTAACACTCTGATATACCCAAACTCCTCACTGTAAAACTCTGATATACCCCACACCCCTCACTGTAACACTCTGATATACCCCACACCCCTCACTGTAACACTCTGATATATCCCACACCGCTCACTGTAACACTCTGATATACGCCACACCCCTCACTGTAACACTCTGATATATCCCACACCCCTCACTGTAACACTCTGATATATCCCACACCGCTCACTGTAACACTCTGATATACGCCACACCCCTCACTGTAACACTCTGATATTCCCCACACCCCTCACTGTAACACTCTGATATACCCCACACCCCTCACTGTAACACTCTGATATACCCCACACCCCTCACTGTAACACTGATATACCCCACACCCATCACTGTAACACTCTGATATATCCCACACCGCTCACTGTAACACTCTGATACATCCCACACCGCTCACTGTAACACTCTGATATATCCCACACCGCTCACTGTAACACTCTGATATACGCCACACCCCTCACTGTAACACTGATATATGCCACACCCCTCACTGTAACACTCTGATATACCCCACACCCCTCACTGTAACACTCTGATATACCCCACACCCCTCACTGTAACACTCTGATATACCCCACACCCCTCACTGTAACACTCTGATATATCCCACACCACTCACTGTAACACTGATATACCCCACACCCCTCACTGTAACACTCTGATATACGCCACACCCCTCACTGTAGCACTCTGATATACCCCACACCCCTCACTGTAACACTCTGATATACCCCACACCCTTCACTGTAACACTCTGATATATCCCACACCGCTCACTGTAACACTCTGATATACGCCACACCCCTCACTGTAACACTCTGATATATCCCACACCCCTCACTGTAACACTCTGATATATCCCACACCGCTCACTGTAACACTCTGATATACGCCACACCCCTCACTGTAACACTCTGATATTCCCCACACCCCTCACTGTAACACTCTGATATACCCCACACCCCTCACTGTAACACTCTGATATACCCCACACCCCTCACTGTAACACTGATATACCCCACACCCATCACTGTAACACTCTGATATACCCCACACCCCTCACTGTAACACTCTGATATACCCCACACCCCTCACTGTAACACTCTGATATACCCCACACCCCTCACTGTAACACTGATATATCCCACTCCACTCACTGTAACACTCTGATATATCCCACAACCCTCACTGTAACACTCTGATATACCCCACACCCCTCACTGTAACACTCTGATATACCCCACACCCCTCACTGTAACACTCTGATATTCCCCACACCCCTTGCTGTAACACTAATATATCCCACACCCCTCACTGTAACACTCTGATATATCCCATAACCCTCACTGTAACACCGATATACACCTCACCCCTCACTGTAACACTCTGATATATCCCACAACCCTCACTGTAACACTCTGATATACCCCACACCCCTCACTGTAACACTCTGATATACCCCACACCCCTCACTGTAACACTCTGATATACCCCACACCCCTCACTGTAACACTCTGATATACCCCACACCCCTCGCTGTAACACTAATATATCCCACAACCCTCACTGTAACACTGATATACCCCACACCCCTCACTGTAACGCTCTGATATACCCCACACCCCTCACTGTAACACTGATAAGCACCACACCCCTCACTGTAACACTCTGATATACCCCACACCCCTCACTGTAACACTGATAAGCCCCACACCCCTCACTGTAACACTGATATATCCCACAACCCTCACTGTAACACTGATATACCCCACACCCCTCACTGTAAGACTGATATGCCCCACACCCCTCACTGTAACACTGATATATGCCACAAACCTCACTGTAACACTGATATACCCCACACCCCTCACTGTAACACTCTGATATATCCCACACCCCTCACTGTAACACTGATATATCCCACACCCCTCACCCTAACACTCTGATATACCCCACACCACTCACTGTAACACCCAGATATATCCCACACCCCTCACTGTAACACTCTGATATATCCCACACCGCTCACTGTAACACTCTGATATACGCCACACCTCTCACTGTAACACTGATATATCCCACACCCCTCACTGTAACACTCTGATATACCCCACACCCCTCACTGTAACACTCTGATATACCCCACACCCCTCACTGTAACACTCTGATATACCCCACACCCCTCACTGTAACACTCTGATATATCCCACACCACTCACTGTAACACTGATATACCCCACACCCCTCACTGTAACACTCTGATATACGCCACACCCCTCACTGTAACACTCTGATATACCCCACACCCCTCACTGTAACACTCTGATATACCCCACACCCTTCACTGTAACACTCTGATATATCCCACACCGCTCACTGTAACACTCTGATATACGCCACACCCCTCACTGTAACACTCTGATATATCCCACACCCCTCACTGTAACACTCTGATATATCCCACACCGCTCACTGTAACACTCTGATATACGCCACACCCCTCACTGTAACACTCTGATATTCCCCACACCCCTCACTGTAACACTCTGATATACCCCACACCCCTCACTGTAACACTCTGATATACCCCACACCCCTCACTGTAACACTGATATACCCCACACCCATCACTGTAACACTCTGATATACCCCACACCCCTCACTGTAACACTCTGATATACCCCACACCCCTCACTGTAACACTCTGATATACCCCACACCCCTCACTGTAACACTGATATATCCCACTCCACTCACTGTAACACTCTGATATATCCCACAACCCTCACTGTAACACTCTGATATACCCCACACCCCTCACTGTAACACTCTGATATACCCCACACCCCTCACTGTAACACTCTGATATTCCCCACACCCCTTGCTGTAACACTAATATATCCCACACCCCTCACTGTAACACTCTGATATATCCCATAACCCTCACTGTAACACCGATATACACCTCACCCCTCACTGTAACACTCTGATATATCCCACAACCCTCACTGTAACACTCTGATATACCCCACACCCCTCACTGTAACACTCTGATATACCCCACACCCCTCACTGTAACACTCTGATATACCCCACACCCCTCACTGTAACACTCTGATATACCCCACACCCCTCGCTGTAACACTAATATATCCCACAACCCTCACTGTAACACTGATATACCCCACACCCCTCACTGTAACGCTCTGATATACCCCACACCCCTCACTGTAACACTGATAAGCACCACACCCCTCACTGTAACACTCTGATATACCCCACACCCCTCACTGTAACACTGATAAGCCCCACACCCCTCACTGTAACACTGATATATCCCACAACCCTCACTGTAACACTGATATACCCCACACCCCTCACTGTAAGACTGATATGCCCCACACCCCTCACTGTAACACTGATATATGCCACAAACCTCACTGTAACACTGATATACCCCACACCCCTCACTGTAACACTCTGATATATCCCACACCCCTCACTGTAACACTGATATATCCCACACCCCTCACCCTAACACTCTGATATACCCCACACCACTCACTGTAACACCCAGATATATCCCACACCCCTCACTGTAACACTCTGATATATCCCACAACCCTCACTGTAACACTGATATACCCCACACCCCTCACTGTAACGCTCTGATATATCCCACACCCCTCACTATAACACACTGATATACCCCACATCCCTCACTATAACACTGATATACCCCACACCCGTCACTGTAACACTGATATATCCCACACCCCTCACTGTAACACTGATATACCGCACACCCCTCACTGCAACACTCTGTTATACCCCACACCCCTCACTGTAACACTGATATATCCCACACCCGTCACTGTAACACCAATATACCCCACACCCCTCACTGTAACACTCTGTTATACCCCACACCCCTCACTAAAACACACTGATATACCCCACATCCCTCACTGTAACACTGATATACCCCACACCACTCACTGTAACACTCTGTTATACCCCACACCCCTCACTGTAACACTCTGATATACCCCACACCCCTCACTGTAACACTGATATACCCCTCACTGTAACACTCTGATATACTCCACACCCCTCACAGTAAAACTCTGATATACCCCCACCCAAGAACAAAGAACAAAGAAATGTACAGCACAGGAACAGGCCCTTCGGCCCTCCAAGACCGTGCCGACCAAACTGCCCGACTAAACTACAATCTTCTACACTTCCTGGGTCCGTATCCTTCTATTCCCATCCTATTCATATATTTGTCAAGATGCCCCTTAAATGTCACTATCGTCCCTGCCTCCACTACCTCCTCCGGTAGTGAGTTCCAGGCACCCACTACCCTCTGCGTAAAAAACTTGCCTCGTACATCTACTCTAAACTTTGCCCCTCTCACCTTAAACCTATGCCCCCTAGTAATTGACCCCTCTACCCTGGGGAAAAGCCTCTGACTATCCACTCTGTCTATGCCCCTCATAATTATGTATACCTCTATCAGGTCGCCCCTCAACCTCCTTCGTTCCAGTGAGAACAAACCGAGTTTATTCAATCGCTCCTCATAGCTTATGCCCTCCATACCAGGCAACATTCTGGTAAATCTCTTCTGCACCCTCTCTAAAGCCTCCACATCCTTCTGGTAGTGTGGCGACCAGAATTGAACACTATACTCCAAGTGTGGCCTAACTAAGGTTCTATACAGCTGCAACATGACTTGCCAATTCTTATACTCAATGCCCCGGCCAATGAAGGCAAGCATGCCGTATGCCTTCTTGACTACCTTCTCCACCTGTGTAGCCCCTTTCAGTGATCTGTGGACCTGTACTCCTAGATCTCTTTGACTTTCAATACTCTTGAGGGTTCTACCATTCACCGTATATTCCCTACCTGCATTAGCCCTTCCAAAATGCATTACCTCACATTTGTCCAGGTTAAACTCCATCTGCCATCTCTCCACCCAAGTCTCCAGACAATCTAAATCCTGCTGTATCCTCAGACAGTTCTCATCGCTATCCGCAATTCCACCAACCTTTGTGTCGTCTGCAAACTTACTAATCAGACCAGTTACATTTTCCTCCAAATCATTTATATATACTACAAAGAGCAAAGGTCCCAGCACTGATCCCTGTGGAACACCGCTGGTCACAGCCCTCCAATTAGAAAAGCATCCCTCCATTGCTACCCTCTGCCTTCTATGGCCTAGCCAGTTCTGTATCCACCTTGCCAGTTCACCCCTGATCCCGTGTGACTTCACCTTTTGTACTAGTCTACCATGAGGGACCTTGTCAAAGGCCTTACTGAAGTCCATATAGACAACATCTACTGCCCTACCTGCATCAATCATCTTAGTGACCTCCTCGAAAAACTCTATCAAGTTAGTGAGACACGACCTCCCCTTCACAAAACCGTGCTGCCTCTCACTAATACGTCCATTTGCTTCCAAATGGGAGTAGATCCTGTCTCGAAGAATTCTCTCCAGTAATTTCCCTACCACTGAAGTAAGGCTCACCGGCCTGTAGTTCCCGGGATTATCCCTGCCACCCTTCTTAAACAGAGGAACAACATTGGCTATTCTCCAGTCCTCCGGGACATCCCCTGAAGACAGCGAGGATCCAAAGATTTCTGTCAAGGCCTCAGCAATTTCCTCTCCAGCCTCCTTCAGTATTCTGGGGTAGATCCCATCCGGCCCTGGGGACTTATCTACCTTAATATTTTTTAAGACACCCAACACCTCGTCTTTTTGGATCACAATGTGACCCAGGCTATCTACACCCCCTTCTCCAGACTCAACATCTACCAATTCCTTCTCTTTGGTGAATACTGATGCAAAGTATTCATTTAGTACCTCGCCCATTTCCTCTGGCTCCACACATAGATTCCCTTGCCTATCCTTCAGTGGGCCAACCCTTTCCCTGGCTACCCTCTTGCTTTTTATGTAAGTGTAAAAAGCCTTGGGATTTTCCTTAACCCTATTTGCCAATGACTTTTCATGACCCCTTCTAGCCCTCCTGACTCCTTGCTTAAGTTCCTTCCTACTTTCCTTATATGCCACACAGGCTTCGTCTGTTCCCAGCCTTTTAGCCCTGACAAATGCCTCCTTTTTCTTTTTGACGAGGCCTACAATATCATTCGTCATCCAAGGTTCCCGAAAATTGCCGTATTTATCTTTCTTCCTCACAGGAACAATCCTGTCCTGTATTCCTTTCAACTGACACTTGAAAGCCTCCCACATGTCAGATGTTGATTTGCCCTCAAACATCCGCCCCCAATCTATGTTCTTCAGTTCCCGCCTAATATTGTTATAATTAGCCTTCCCCCAATTTAGCACATTCATCCTCGGACCACTCTTATCCTTGTCCACCAGTACTTTAAAACTTACTGAATTGTGGTCACTGTTACCGAAATGCTCCCCTACTGAAACATCTACCACCTGGCCGGGCTCATTCCCCAATACCAGGTCCAGTACCGCCCCTTCCCTAGTTGGACTGTTTACATATTGTTTTAAGAAGCCCTACTGGATGCTCCTTACAAACTCTGCCCCGTCTAAGCCCCTGGCACTAAGTGAGTCACAGTCAATATTGGGGAAGTTGAAGTCTCCCATCACCACAACCCTGTTGTTTTTACTCTTTTCCAAAATCTGTCTACCTATCTGCTCCTCTATCTCCCGCTGGCTGTTGGGAGGCCTGTAGTATACCCCCAACATTGTGACTGCACCCTTCTTATTCCTGATCTCTACCCATATAGCCTCACTGCCCTCTGAGGTGTCCTCTCGCTGTATAGCTGTGATACTCTCCTGAACAAGTAGCGCAACTCCGCCTCCCCTTTTACATCCCCCTCTATCCCGCCTGAAACATCTAAATCCTGGAACGTTTAGCTGCCAATCCTGCCCTTCCCTCAACCAGGTCTCTGTAATGGCAACAACATCATAGTTCCAAGTAGTAATCCAAGCTCTAAGTTCATCTGCCTTACCCGTAATGCTCCTTGCATTAAAACATATGCACTTCAGGCCACCAGACCCGCTGTGTTCAGCAACTTCTCCCCGTCTGCTCTGCCTCAGAGCCACACTGTCCCTATTCCCTAGTTCTCCCTCATTGATATATCCCACACCCGTCACTGTAACACTCTGTTATACCCCACACCCCTCACTGTAACACTCTGATATACCCCACACCCCTCACCTTCTGACCTATTGCTCCCGTGCCCACCCCCCTGCCATACACCCCTCAATGTAACACTCTGATATACCCCACACCCCTCACCGTAACACTGATATACCCCACACTCCTCACTGTAACACTCTGATATACCCCACACTCCTCACTGTAACACTCTGATATACCCCACACCCCTCACTGTAACACTCTGATATACCCCACACCCCTCACTGTAACACTGATATACCCCACACTCCTCACTGTAACACTCTGATATACCCCACACCCCTCACTGTAACACTGATATACCCCACACCCCTCACTGTAACACTCTGATATATCCCACACCCCTCACTGTAACACTCTGATATACCCCACACCTCTCACTGTAACACTCTGGTATACCCCACACCCCTCACTGTAATACTGATATACCCCACACCCCTCACTGTAACACTCTGATATATCCCACACCCTTCACTGTAACACTCTGATATACCCCACACTCCTCACTGTAACACTCTGATATACCCCACACTCCTCACTGTAACACTCTGATATACCCCACACCCCTCACTGTAACACTCTGATATACCCCACACCCCTCACTGTAACACTGATATACCCCACACTCCTCACTGTAACACTCTGATATACCCCACACCCCTCACTGTAACACTGATATACCCCACACCCCTCACTGTAACACTCTGATATATCCCACACCCCTCACTGTAACACTCTGATATACCCCACACCCCTAACTGTAACACTCTGATATACCCCACCCCTCACTGTAACACTGATATACCCCACGCCCCTCATTGTAACACTCTGATATACCCCACACCCCTCACTGTAACACTCTGACATATCCCACAGCCCTCACTGTCACACTGATATATCCCACACCCCTTTCTGTAACACTCTGATATACCCCACACCCCTCACTGTAACACTCTGATATACCCCACACCTCTCACTGTAACACTCTGATATACCCCACACCCCTGACTGTAACACTCTGATATATCCCACACCCCTCACTGTAACACTCTGATATACCCCACACCCCTCACTGTAACACTCTGATATACCCCACACCCCTCATTGTAACACTCTGGGATACCCCACACCCCTCACTGTAACACTGAAATATCCCACACCCGTCACTGTAACACCGATATAACTCACACCCCTCACTGTAACACTCTGTTATACCCCACACCCCTCACTATAACACACTGATATACCCCTCATCCCTCACAATAACTCTGATATACCCCACACCCCTCACTGTAACACTCTGTTATACCACACACCCCTCACTGTAACACTGATATATCCCACACCCCTCACTGTAACACTGATATACCCCACACCCCTCACTGTAACACTGTTATACCCCACACCCCTCACTGTAACATTGATATATCCCACACCCGTCACTGTAACACTCTGTTATACCC
This sequence comes from Scyliorhinus torazame, assembly GCF_047496885.1. Lineage (NCBI taxonomy): Eukaryota > Metazoa > Chordata > Chondrichthyes > Carcharhiniformes > Scyliorhinidae > Scyliorhinus > Scyliorhinus torazame. The sequence goes on from NC_092732.1 coordinate 4,314,126, forward strand.
CACACCCCTCACTGTAACACTCTGATATACCCCACACTCCTCACTGTAACACTCTGATATACCCAAACTCCTCACTGTAACACTCTGATATATCCCACACTCCTCACTGTAACACCCTGATATACCCCACACCCCTCACTGTAACACTGATATATCCCACACTCCTCACTGTAACACCCTGATATACCCCACACCCTCACTATTACACATTGATATACCCCACATCCCTCACTGTAACACTGATATACCCCACACCCCTCACTGTAACACTCTGTTATAACCCACACCCCTCACTGTAACACTCTGATATTCCCCACACCCCTCACTGTAACACTCTGATATACCCCACACCCCTCACTGTAACACTCTGATATACCCCACACCCCTCACTGTAACACTGATATACCCTACACCCATCACTGTAACACTCTGATATACCCCACACCCCTCACTGTAACACTCTGATATACCCCACACCCCTCACTGTAACACTCTGATATACCCCACACCCCTCACTGTAACACTCTGATATACCCCACACACCTCACTGTAACACTGATATATCCCACACCACTCACTGTAACACACTGATATATCCCACAACCCTCACTGTAACACTCTGATATAACCCACACCCCTCACTGTAACACTCTGATATACCCCACACCCCTCACTGTAACACTGATATATCCCACTCCCCTCACTGTAACACTAATATATCCCACACCCCTCACTGTAACACTCTGATATATCCCACAACCCTCACTGTAACACCGATATACACCACACCCCTCACTGTAACACTCTGATATATCCCACAACCCTCACTGTAACACTCTGATATACCCCACACCCCTCACTGTAACACTCTGATATACCCCACACCACTCACTGTAACACCCTGATATATCCCACACCCCTCACTGTAACACTCTGATATATCCCACACACCTCACTGTAACACTCTGATAATTCCCACAACCCTCACTGCAACACTGATATACCCCACATCCCTCACTGTAACACTGATATACCCCACACCCCTCACTGTAACACTCTGATATATCCCACACCACTCACTGTAACACTGATATACCCCACACCCCTCACTGTAACACTCTGATATACGCCACACCCCTCACTGTAGCACTCTGATATACCCCACACCCCTCACTGTAACACTCTGGTGTACCCCACACCATTCACTGTAACACTGATAAGCGCCACACCCCTCACTGTAACACTGACATATCCCACTACCCTCACTGTAACACTGATATACCCCACACCCCTCACTGTAACACTGATATACCCCACACCCCTCACTGTAATACTGATATACCCCACACCCCTCACTGTAACACTCTGATATACCCCACACCCCTCACTGTAACACTGATATACCCCACACTCCTCACTGTAACACTCTGATATACCCCACACCCCTCACTGTAACACTGATAAGCCCCACACCCCTCACTGTAACACTCTGATATACCCCACACCCCTCACTGTAACACTGATAAGCCCCACACCCCTCACTGTAACACTGATATATCCCACAACCCTCACTGTAACACTGATATACCCCACACCCCTCACTGTAACACTGATATGCCCCATACCCCTCACTGTAACACTGATATATCCCACAAACCTCACCGTAACACTGATTTACCCCACACCCCTCACTGTGACACTCTAATATACCCCACAGCCCTCACTGTAACACTCTGATATATCCCACACCCCTCACTGTAACACTCTGATATATCCCACACCCCTCACTGTAACGCTCTGATATACCCCACACCCATCACTGTAACTCTCTGATATACCCCACACCCCTCACTGTAACACTCTGATATACCCCACATCCCTCACTGTAACACTCTGATATACCCCACACCCCTCACTGTAACACTGATATATCCCACACACCTCACTGTAACACTGATATATCCCACACCCCTCACTGTAACACTCTGATATATCCCACATCCCTCACTGTAACACCGATATACATCACACCCCTCACTGTAACAATATGATATACCACACACCCCTCACTGTAACACTCTGATATATCCCACACCCCTCACTGTAACACTCTGATATACCCCACACCACTCACTGCAACACCCTGATATATCCCACACCCCTCACTGTAACACTCTGATAAATCCCACACCCCTCACTGTAACACTCTGATATACCCCACACACCTCACTGTAACACTGATATACCCCACACCCCTCACTGTAGCACTCTGATATACCCCACACCCCTCACTGTAAGACTGATATATCCCACACCCCTCACTGTAACACTCTGATATACCCCACACCATTCACTGTAACACTCTGATATATCCCACACAACTCACTGTAACGCTCTGATATACCCCACACCCCTCACTGTAACACTGATATGCCCCACACCCCTCACTGTAACACTGATATATCCCACAACCCTCACTGTAACACTGATATACCCCACACCCCTCACTGTAACACTGATATGCCCCACACCCCTCACTGTAACACTGATATATCCCACAACCCTCACTGTAACACTGATATACCCCACACCCCTCACTGTAACACTGATATGCCCCACACCCCTCACTGTAACACAGATATATCCCACAACCCTCACTGTAACACTCTAATATATCCCACACCCCTCATTGTAACACTGATATACCCCACACCCCTCACTGTAACACTGATATGCCCCACACCCCTCATTGTAACACTGATATATCCCACACCCCTCACTGTAACACTCTGATATATCCCACACCCCTCACTGTAACACTCTGATATACCCCACACCCCTCACTGTAACACTGATATATCCCACACCCCTCACAGTAACACTCTGATATACCCCACATCCCTCACTGTAACACTCTGATATACCCCACACCCCTCACTGTAACACTCTGATATACCCCACGCCCCTCACTGTAACACTCTGATATACCCCACACCCCTCACTGTAACACTGATATATCCCACACCCCTCACTGTAACACTCTGATATACCCCACACCCCTCACTGTAACACACTGATATACCCCACACCCCTCACTGTAACACTCTGATATACCCCACACCCCTCACTGTAACACTCTGATATACCCCACACCCCGCACTGTAACAATCTGACATACTCCACACCCCTCACTGTAACACTCTGATATACCCACACCCCTCACTGTAACACTCTGATATACCCCACACCCCTCACTGTAACACTCTGATATACCCCACACCCCTCACTGTAACACTCTGATATACCCCACACCCCTCACTGTAACACACTGATATATCCCGCACCCCTCACTGTAACACTGATATATCCCACACCCCTCACTGTAACACTGATAGACCCCACACCCCTCACTGTAACACTCTGATATACCCCACACCCCTCACTGTAACACTCTGATATACCCCACACCCCTCACTGTAACACTCTGATATACACCACACCCCTCACTGTAACACACTGATATATCCCACACCCCTCACTGTAACACTGATATATCCCACACCCCTCACTGTAACACTGATATACCCCACACCCCTCACTGTAACACTCTGATATACCCCACACCCCTCACTGTAACACTCTGATACACCCCACACCCCTCACTGAAACACTCTGATATGTCCCACACCCCTCACTGTAACACTCTGATATATCCCACACCCCTCACAGTAACACTCTGATATATCCCGCACCCCTCACTGTAACACTCTGAAATATCCCACACCCCTCACTGTAACACTCTGATATATCCCACACCCCTCACTGTAACACTCTGATATATCCCGCACCCCTCACTGTAACACTGATATACCCCACACCCCTCACTGTAACACTGATATGCCCCACACCTCTCACTGTAACACTGATATGTCCCACACCCCTCACTGTAACACTCTGATATACCCCACACCACTCAATGTAACACCCTGATATATCCCACACCCCTCACTGTAACACTCTGATATATCCCACAACCCTCACTGTAACACTGATATACCCCACATTCCTCACTGTAACACTCTGATATGCCCCTCACCCCTCACTGTAACACTCTGATATACCCCACACCCTCACTGTTACACTCTGATATACCCCACACCCCTCACTGTAACACTGATAAGCCCCACACCCCTCACTGTAACACTCTGATATACCCCACACCCCTCACTGTAACACTGATAAGCCCCACACCCCTCACTGTAACACTGATATTTCCCACAACCCTCACTGTAACACTGATATACCCCACACCCCTCACTGTAACACTGATATGCCCCATACCCCTCACTGTAACACTGATATATCCCACAAACCTCACCGTAACACTGATTTACCCCACACCCCTCACTGTGACACTCTAATATACCCCACACCCCTCACTGTAACACTCTGATATATCCCACACCCCTCACTGTAACACTCTGATATACCCCACACCCATCACTGTAACTCTCTGATATACCCCACACCCCTCACTGTAACACTCTGATATACCCCACATCCCTCACTGTAACACTCTGATATACCCCACACCCCTCACTGTAACACTGATATATCCCACACACCTCACTGTAACACTGATATATCCCACATCCCTCACTGTAACACCGATATACATCACACCCCTCACTGTAACAATATGATATACCACACACCCCTCACTGTAACACTCTGATATATCCCACACCCCTCACTGTAACACTCTGATATACCCCACACCACTCACTGCAACACCCTGATATATCCCACACCCCTCACTGTAACACTCTGATAAATCCCACACCCCTCACTGTAACACTCTGATATACCCCACACACCTCACTGTAACACTGATATACCCCACACCCCTCACTGTAGCACTCTGATATACCCCACACCCCTCACTGTAAGACTGATATATCCCACACCCCTCACTGTAACACTCTGATATACCCCACACCATTCACTGTAACACTCTGATATATCCCACACAACTCACTGTAACGCTCTGATATACCCCACACCCCTCACTGTAACACTGATATGCCCCACACCCCTCACTGTAACACTGATATATCCCACAACCCTCACTGTAACACTGATATACCCCACACCCCTCACTGTAACACTGATATGCCCCACACCCCTCACTGTAACACTGATATATCCCACAACCCTCACTGTAACACTGATATACCCCACACCCCTCACTGTAACACTGATATGCCCCACACCCCTCACTGTAACACAGATATATCCCACAACCCTCACTGTAACACTCTAATATATCCCACACCCCTCATTGTAACACTGATATACCCCACACCCCTCACTGTAACACTGATATGCCCCACACCCCTCATTGTAACACTGATATATCCCACACCCCTCACTGTAACACTCTGATATATCCCACACCCCTCACTGTAACACTCTGATATACCCCACACCCCTCACTGTAACACTGATATATCCCACACCCCTCACTGTAACACTCTGATATACCCCACATCCCTCACTGTAACACTCTGATATACCCCACACCCCTCACTGCAACACTCTGATATACCCCACACCCCTCACTGTAACACTCTGATATACCCCACACCCCTCACTGTAACACTGATATATCCCACACCCCTCACTGTAACACTCTGATATACCCCACACCCCTCACTGTAACACACTGATATACCCCACACCCCTCACTGTAACACTCTGATATACCCCACACCCCTCACTGTAACACTCTGATATACCCCACACCCCGCACTGTAACAATCTGACATACTCCACACCCCTCACTGTAACACTCTGATATACCCACACCCCTCACTGTAACACTCTGATATACCCCACACCCCTCACTGTAACACTCTGATATACCCCACACCCCTCACTGTAACACTCTGATATACCCCACACCCCTCACTGTAACACACTGATATATCCACACCCCTCACTGTAACACTGATATACCCCACACCCCTCACTGTAACACTCTGATATACCCCACACACCTCACTGTAACACTCTGATATACCCCACACCCCTCACTGTAACACTCTGATATACACCACACCCCTCACTGTAACACACTGATATATCCCACACCCCTCACTGTAACACTGATATATCCCACACCCCTCACTGTAACACTGATATACCCCACACCCCTCACTGTAACACTCTGATATACCCCACACCCCTCACTGTAACACTCTGATACACTCCACACCCCTCACTGAAACACTCTGATATGTCCCACACCCCTCGCTGTAACACTCTGATATATCCCACACCCCTCACAGTAACACTCTGATATATCCCGCACCCCTCACTGTAACACTCTGAAATATCCCACACCCCTCACTGTAACACTCTGATATATCCCACACCCCTCACTGTAACACTCTGATATATCCCGCACCCCTCACTGTAACACTGATATACCCCACACCCCTCACTGTAACACTGATATGCCCCACACCTCTCACTGTAACACTGATATGTCCCACACCCCTCACTGTAACACTCTGATATACCCCACACCACTCAATGTAACACCCTGATATATCCCACACCCCTCACTGTAACACTCTGATATATCCCACAACCCTCACTGTAACACTGATATACCCCACATCCCTCACTGTAACACTCTGATATGCCCCTCACCCCTCACTGTAACACTCTGATATACCCCACACCCTCACTGTTACACTCTGATATACCCCACACCCCTCACTGTAACACTCTGATATGTCCCACACCCCTCACTGTAACACTCTGATATATCCCACAACCCTCACAATAACACTCTGATATATCCCGCACCCCTCACTGTAACACTCTGATATATCCCACACCCCTCACTGTAACACTCTGATATATACCATACCCCTCACTGTAACACTCTGATATATCCCGCACCCCTCACTGTAACACTCTGATATATCCCACACCCCTCACAGTAACACTCTGATATATACCGCACCCCTCACTGTAACACTCTGATATATCCCACACCCCTCACTGTAACACTCTGATATATCCCACACCCCTCACTGTAACACTCTGATATATCCCACACCCCTCACTGTAACACACTGATATACCCCACACCCCTCACTGTAACACTCTGATATATCCCACGCCCCTCACTGTAACAGTCTGATATATCCCGCACCCCTCACTGTAACGCTCTGGTATATCCCACACCCCACACTGTAACACTGATATATCCCGCACCCCTCACTGTAACACTCTGGTATATCCCACACCCCTCACTGTAACACGCTGATATAACCCGCACCCCTCACTGTAACACTCTAATATATCCCGCACCCCTCACTGTAACACTCTGATATATCCCACACCCCTCACAGTAACACTCTGATATATACCGCACCCCTCACTGTAACACTCTGATATATCCCACACCCCTCACAGTAACACTCTGATATATCCCACACCCCTCACTGTAACACTCTGATATACCCCACACCCCTCACTGTAACACTCTGATATACCCCACATCCCTCACTGTAACTCTGCAATATATCCCGCACCCCTCACTGTAACACTCTGATATTTCCCACACCACCTCACTGTAACAGTCTGATATACCCCACACCCCTCACTATAACACTGTGATATACCGACACCCCTCACTGTAACACTCTAATATATCCCACACCCCTCACTGTAACACTCTGATATACCCCACACACCTCACTGTAACACTCTGAGTTACCCCACACCCCTCACTGTAACACTCTGATATACCCCACACCCCTCACTATAACACTGTGATATACCGACACCCCTCACTGTAACACTCTAATATATCCCACACCCCTCACTGTAACACTCTGATATACCCCACACACCTCACTGTAACACTCTGATATACCCCACACCCCTCACTGTAACACTCTGATATAACCACACCCCTCACTGTAACAATCTGATATATCCCACACCCCTCACTGTAACACTCTGATAAACCACACCCCTCACTGTAACACTCTGATCTTCCCCACACCCCTCACTGTAACACTCTGATCTACCCCACACCCCTCACTGTAACACGCTGATATATCCCACACCCCTTACTGTAAAACTCTGATCTACCCCTCACCCCTCACTGTAACACTCTGATATACCCCACACCCCTCACTATAACACACTGATATATCCCACACACCTCACTGTAACACTCTGATATATCCCACACCCCTCACTGTAACACTGATATACCCCACACCCCTCACTATAACACACTGATATATCCCACACCCCTCACTGTAACACTCTGATATATCCCACACACCTCACTGTAACACTCTGATATATCCCACACCCCTCACTGTAAAACTGATATATCCCACACCCCTCACTGTAACACACTGATATACCCACACCCCTCACTGTAACACTCTGATATACCCCACACCCCTCACTGTAACACTCTGATCTACCCCACACCCCTCACTGTAACACTGATATACCCCACACCCCTCACTGTAACACTCTCATGTACCCCTCACCCCTCACTGTAACACTGATATACCCCACACCCCTCACTGTAACACTGATATACCCCACACCCCTCACCGTAACACTGATTTACCCCACACCCCTCACTGTAACACTCTAATATACCCCACACCCCTCACTGTAACACTCTGATCTACCCCACACCCCTCACTGTAACACATTGATATACCCCACACCCCTCACTGTAACACTCTGATATACCCCACACCCCTCACTGTAACACTCTGATCTACCCCACACCCCTCACTGTAACACATTGATATACCCCACACCCCTCACTGTAACACTCTGATATACCCCACACCCCTCACTGTAACACTCTGATATATCCCACACCCCTCACTGTAACACTCTGATATACCCCACACTCATCACTGTAACACTCTGATATACCCCACACCCCTCACTGTAACACTCTGCTATTTCCCACACCCCTCACTGTAACACTCTGATATATCCCACACCCCGAACTGTAACACTGATATATCCCACACCCCTCAATGTAACACACTGATATACCCCACACCCCTTACTGTAACACTCTGATATATCCCACACCCCTCACTTTAACACTCTTATATACCCCACACCCCTCACTTTAACACTCTGATAGACCCCACACCCCTCACTGTAACACTCTGATATATCCCACACCCCTCACTGTAACACTCTTATAAACCCCACACCCCTCACTGTAACACTCTGATATATCCCACACCCCTAACTGTAACACTGATATATCCCACACCCCTCAATGTAACACACTGATATACCCCACACCCCTAACTGTAACACTGATATATCCCACACCCGCCACTTTAACGCACTGATATACCCCTCACTGTAACACTCTGATATATACCACACCCCTCACTGTAACACTCTGATATAACCCACACCCCTCACTGTAACACTCTGATATATCCCACACCCCTCACTGGAACACTCTGATATATCCCACACCCCTCACTGTAACACTCTGATATACCCCACACCCCTCACTGTAACACTCTGATATATCCCACACCCCTCACTGTAACACTCTGATATACCCCACACCCCTCACTGTAACACTCTGATATATCCCACACCCCTCACTGTAACACTCTGATATATCCCACACCCCTCACTGTAGCACTCTGATATATCCCACACACCTCACTGTAACAATCTGATATATCCAACACCCCTGACTGTAACACACTGATATACCCCAAACCCCTGACTGTAACACTCTGATATACCCCACACCCCTCACTGTAACACTCTGATATACCCCACACCCCTCACTGTAAAACTCTGATATACCCCACACCCCTCACTGTAACACTCTGATATATCCCACACCCCTCACTCTAACACTCTGATATATCCCACACCCCTCACTGTAACACTCTGATATACCCCACACCCCTCACTGTAACACTCTGATATACCCCACACCCCTCACTGTAACACTCTGATATATCCCACATCCCTCACTGTCACACTGATATACCCCACACCCCTCCCTGTAACACTGATATACCCCACACCCCTCACTGTAACACTGATATACCCCACACCCCTCACTGTGACACTCTGATATATCCCATACCCCTCACTGTAACACTCTGATATACCCCACACCCCTCACTGTAACACTGATATACCCCACACCCCTCACTGAAACACTCTGATATATCCCACACCCCACACTGTAACACTCTGATATACCCCACACCCCTTACTTTAACACTGTGGTATACCCCACACCCCTCACTGTAACACGCTGATATACCCCACACCCCTCACTGTAACACTCTGATATATCCCACACCCCTCACTGTAACTCTCTGATATATCCCACACCCCTCACTGTAACACTCTGCTATATCCCACACCCCTCACTGTAACACTCTGATATACCCCACACCCCTCACTGTAACACTCTGATATACCCCACATCCCTCACTGTAACACTGATATACCCCACACCCCTCACTGTAACACTCTGTTATACCCCACACCCCTCACTGTAACACTCTGATATACCCCACACCCCTCACTGTAACACGGAGACCCCACACCCCTTACTGTAACACTCTGATATACCCACACACCTCACTGTAACACCCTGATATATCCCACACCCCTCACTGTAACACTCTTATATACCCCACACTCCTCACTGTAACACTCTGATATATCCCACACCCCTCACTGTAACACTCTTATATACCCCACACTCCTCACTGTAACACTCTGATATATCCCACACTCCTCACTGTAACACCCTGATATATCCCACACCCCTCACTTTAACACTCTGATATACATCAAACCCCTCACTGTAACACTCTGATATATCCCACACCCCTCACTGTACCACTCTGATATATCCCACACCCCTCACTGTAACACTCTGATATACCCCACACCCCTCAGTGTAACATTGTGATATACCCCACACCCCTCACTGTAACACTCTGATATATCCCACACCCCTCACTGTAACACTGATATACCCCACACCCCTCACTGTAACACTCTGATATACCCCACACCCCTCACTGTAACACTCTGATATACCACACACCCCTCACTGTAACACCCTGATATACCCCACACCCCTCACTGTAACACTCTGATATACCCCACACCCCTCACTGTAACACGGAGACCCCACACCCCTCACTGTAACACTCTGATATACCCACACACCTCACTGTAACACTCTTATATACCCCACACTCCTCACTGTAACACTCTGATATATCCCACACTCCTCACTGTAACACTCTGATATATCCCACACCCCTCACTGTAACACTCTGATATATCCCACACCCCTCACTGTACCACTCTGATATATCCCACACCCCTCACTTTAACACTCTGATATATCCCACACCCCTCACTGTAACACTCTGATATATCCCACACCCCTCACTGTACCACTCTGATATATCCCACACCCCTCACTGTAACACTCTGATATACCCCACACACCTCACTGTAACACTGATATACCCCACACCCCTCACTGTAACACTCTGATATACCCCACACCCCTCACTGTAACACTCTGATATACCACACACCCCTCACTGTAACACCCTGATATACCCCACACCCCTCACTGTAACACTCTGATATACCCCACACCCCTCACTGTAACACGGAGACCCCACACCCCTCACTGTAACACTGATATACCCCACACCCCTCACTGTAACACTCTGATATACCCACACACCTCACTGTAACAGCCTTATATACCCCACACCCCTCACTGTAACACTCTGATATACCCACACACCTCACTGTAACACTCTTATATACCCCACACTCCTCAGTGTAACACTCTGATATATCCCACACCCCTCACTGTAACACTCTGATATATCCCACACCCCTCACTGTACCACTCTGATATATCCCACACCCCTCACTGTAACACTGATATACCCCACACCCCTCACTGTGACACTCTGATATATCCCATACCCCTCACTGTAACACTCTGATATACCCCACACCCCTCACTGTAACACTGATATACCCCACACCCCTCACTGAAACACTCTGATATATCCCACACCCCACACTGTAACACTCTGATATACCCCACACCCCTTACTTTAACACTGTGGTATACCCCACACCCCTCACTGTAACACGCTGATATACCCCACACCCCTCACTGTAACACTCTGATATATCCCACACCCCTCACTGTAACTCTCTGATATATCCCACACCCCTCACTGTAACACTCTGCTATATCCCACACCCCTCACTGTAACACTCTGATATACCCCACACCCCTCACTGTAACACTCTGATATACCCCACATCCCTCACTGTAACACTGATATACCCCACACCCCTCACTGTAACACTCTGTTATACCCCACACCCCTCACTGTAACACTCTGATATACCCCACACCCCTCACTGTAACACGGAGACCCCACACCCCTTACTGTAACACTCTGATATACCCACACACCTCACTGTAACACCCTGATATATCCCACACCCCTCACTGTAACACTCTTATATACCCCACACTCCTCACTGTAACACTCTGATATATCCCACACCCCTCACTGTAACACTCTTATATACCCCACACTCCTCACTGTAACACTCTGATATATCCCACACTCCTCACTGTAACACCCTGATATATCCCACACCCCTCACTTTAACACTCTGATATACATCAAACCCCTCACTGTAACACTCTGATATATCCCACACCCCTCACTGTACCACTCTGATATATCCCACACCCCTCACTGTAACACTCTGATATACCCCACACCCCTCAGTGTAACATTGTGATATACCCCACACCCCTCACTGTAACACTCTGATATATCCCACACCCCTCACTGTAACACTGATATACCCCACACCCCTCACTGTAACACTCTGATATACCCCACACCCCTCACTGTAACACTCTGATATACCACACACCCCTCACTGTAACACCCTGATATACCCCACACCCCTCACTGTAACACTCTGATATACCCCACACCCCTCACTGTAACACGGAGACCCCACACCCCTCACTGTAACACTCTGATATACCCACACACCTCACTGTAACACTCTTATATACCCCACACTCCTCACTGTAACACTCTGATATATCCCACACTCCTCACTGTAACACTCTGATATATCCCACACCCCTCACTGTAACACTCTGATATATCCCACACCCCTCACTGTACCACTCTGATATATCCCACACCCCTCACTTTAACACTCTGATATATCCCACACCCCTCACTGTAACACTCTGATATATCCCACACCCCTCACTGTACCACTCTGATATATCCCACACCCCTCACTGTAACACTCTGATATACCCCACACACCTCACTGTAACACTGATATACCCCACACCCCTCACTGTAACACTCTGATATACCCCACACCCCTCACTGTAACACTCTGATATACCACACACCCCTCACTGTAACACCCTGATATACCCCACACCCCTCACTGTAACACTCTGATATACCCCACACCCCTCACTGTAACACGGAGACCCCACACCCCTCACTGTAACACTGATATACCCCACACCCCTCACTGTAACACTCTGATATACCCACACACCTCACTGTAACAGCCTTATATACCCCACACCCCTCACTGTAACACTCTGATATACCCACACACCTCACTGTAACACTCTTATATACCCCACACTCCTCAGTGTAACACTCTGATATATCCCACACCCCTCACTGTAACACTCTGATATATCCCACACCCCTCACTGTACCACTCTGATATATCCCACACCCCTCACTGTAACACTGATATACCCCACACCCCTCACTGTAACACTCTGATATACCACACACCCCTCACTGTAACACCCTGATATACCCCACACCCCTCACTGTAACACTCTGATACACCCCACACCCCTCACTGTAACACTCTGATATACCCCACACCCCTCACTGTAACACTCTGATATATCCCACACCCCTCACTGTAACACTGATATTCCCCACACCCCTCACTGTAACACTCTGATATACCCCACACCCCTCTCTGTAACACTCTGATATATCCCACACCCCTCACTGTAACACTCTGATATATCCCACACCCCTCACTGTAACACTCTGATATACCACACACCCCTCACTGTAACACTCTGATATACCCCACATCCCTCACTGTAACACTCTGATATACCCCACACCCCTCACTGTAACACTCTGATATACCCCACACCCCTCACTGTAACACTCTGATATACCACACACCCCTCACTGTAACACCCTGATATACCCCACACCCCTCACTGTAACACTCTGATACACCCCACAACCCTCACTGTAACACTCTGATATACCCCACACCCCTCACTGTAACACTATGATATATCCCACACCCCTCACTGTAACACTGATATTCCCCACACCCCTCACTGTAACACTCTGATATACCCCACACCCCTTTCTGTAACACTCTGATATATCCCACACCCCTCACTGTAACACTCTGATATATCCCACACCCCTCTCTGTAACACTCTGATATATCCCACACCCCTCACTGTAACACTGATATACCCCACACCCCTCACTGTAACACTCTGATATATCCCGCACCTCTCACTGTAACACTCTGATATAGGCCACACCCCTCACTGTAACACTCTGATATACCCCACACCCCTCACTGTAACACTCTGATATATCCCACACCCCTCACTGTAACACTCTGATATATCCACACACCCTCACTGTAACACTGATATATCCCACACCCCTCACTGTAACACTGATATACCCCACACCCCTCACTGTAACACTCTGATATATCCCACACCCCTCACTGTAACACTCTGATATACCCCACACCCCTCACTGTAACACTCTGATATATCCCACACCCGTCACTGTAACACTCTGATATACCCCACACCCCTCACTGTAACACGCTGATATACCCCACACCCCTCACTGTAACACTCTGATATATCCCACACCCCTCACTGTAACACTGATATATCCCACACCCCTCAATGTAACGCTGATATATCCGACACCCCTCACTGTAACACTCTGATATACTCCACACCCCTCACTGTAACACTCTGATATATCCCACACCCGTCACTGTAACACTCTGATATACCCCACACCCCTCACTGTAACACTGATATACCCCACACCCCTCACTGTAACACTCTGATATACCCCCCACCCCTCACTGTATCACGGATATACCCCACACTCCTCACTGTAACACTCTGATATACCCCCCACCCCTCACTGTAACACGGATATACCCCACACTCCTCACTGTAACACTCTGATAGACCACACACCCCTCACTGTAACACGCTGATAGACCCCACACCCCTCACTGTAACACTCTGATAGACCACACACCCCTCACTGTAACACTCTGATAGACCCCTCACCCCTCACTGTAACACTCTGATATATCCCACACCCCTCACTGTAACACTCTGATATATCCCACACCCCTCACTGTAACACTCTGATATATCCCACAACCCTCACTGTAACACTCTGATATACCCCACACCCCTCACTGTAACACTCTGATATACCACACACCCCTCACTGTAACACACTGATATACCCCACACCCCTCACTGTAACACTGATATATCCCACACCCCTCACTGTAACACTCTGATATACCCCACACCCCTCACTATAACACTCTGATATACCCCACACCCCTCTCTGTAACACTCTGATACACCCCACACCCCTCACTGTAACACTCTGATATATCCCACACCCCTCACTGTAACACTCTGATATATCCCACACTCCTCACTGTAACACTCTGATATATCCCACACCCCTCACTGTAACACTCTGATATATCCCACACCCCTCACTTTAACACACTGATATACCCCACACCCCTCACTGTAACTCTGATATATACCGCACTCCTCACTGTAACACTCTGATATACCCCACACCACTCACTGCAACACCCTGATATATCCCACACCCCTCACTGTAACACTCTGATATATCCCACAACCCTCACTGTAACACTCTGATGTACCCCACACCACTCACTGCAACACCCTGATATATCCCACACCCCTCACTGTAACACTCTGATATATCCCACACCCCTCACTGTAACACTCTGATATATCCCACACCCCTCACTGTAACACTCTGATATACCCCACACCATTCACTGTAACACTCTGATATATCCCACACAACTCACTGTAACGCTCTGATATACCCCACACCCCTCACTGTAACACTGATATGCCCCACACCCCTCACTGTAACACTGATATATCCCACAACCCTCACTGTAACACTGATATACCCCACACCCCTCACTGTAACACTGATATGCCCCACACCCCTCACTGTAACACTGATATATCCCACAACCCTCACTGTAACACTGATATACCCCACACCCCTCACTGTAACACTGATATGCCCCACACCCCTCACTGTAACACAGATATATCCCACAACCCTCACTGTAACACTCTGATATATCCCACACCCCTCATTGTAACACTGATATACCCCACACCCCTCACTGTAACACTGATATGCCCCACACCCCTCATTGTAACACTGATATATCCCACACCCCTCGCTGTAACACTCTGATATATCCCACACCCCTCACTGTAACACTCTGATATACCCCACACCCCTCACTGTAACACTGATATATCCCACACCCCTCACTGTAACACTCTGATATACCCCACACCCCTCACTGTAACACTCTGATATACCCCACACCCCTCACTGTAACACTCTGATATACCCCACACCCCTCACTGTAACACTGATATATCCCACACCCCTCACTGTAACACTCTGATATACCCCACACCCCTCACTGTAACACACTGATATACCCCACACCCCTCACTGTAACACTCTGATATACCCCACACCCCTCACTGTAACACTCTGATATACCCCACACCCCTCACTGTAACACTCTGACATACTCCACACCCCTCACTGTAACACTCTGATATACCCACACCCCTCACTGTAACACTCTGATATACCCTTCACCCCTCACTGTAACACTCTGATATACCCCACACCCCTCACTGTAACACTCTGATATACCCCACACCCCTCACTGTAACACACTGATATATCCCACACCCCTCACTGTAACACTGATATATCCCACACCCCTCACTGTAACACTGATATACCCCACACCCCTCACTGTAACACTCTGATATACCCCACACCCCTCACTGTAACACTCTGATATACCCCACACCCCTCACTGTAACACTCTGATATACACCACACCCCTCACTGTAACACACAGATATATCCCACACCCCTCACTGTAACACTGATATATCCCACACCCCTCACTGTAACACTGATATACCCCACACCCCTCACTGTAACACTCTGATATACCCCACACCCCTCACTGTAACACTCTGATACACCCCACACCCCTCACTGAAACACTCTGATATGTCCCACACCCCTCACTGTAACACTCTGATATATCCCACACCCCTCACAGTAACACTCTGATATATCCCGCACCCCTCACTGTAACACTCTGAAATATCCCACACCCCTCACTGTAACACTCTGATATATCCCACACCCCTCACTGTAACACTCTGATATATCCCGCACCCCTCACTGTAACACTGATATACCCCACACCCCTCACTGTAACACTGATATGCCCCACACCTCTCACTGTAACACTGATATGTCCCACACCCCTCACTGTAACACTCTGATATACCCCACACCACTCAATGTAACACCCTGATATATCCCACACCCCTCACTGTAACACTCTGATATGCCCCTCACCCCTCACTGTAACACTCTGATATACCCCACACCCTCACTGTTACACTCTGATATACCCCACACCCCTCACTGTAACACTCTGATATGTCCCACACCCCTCACTGTAACACTCTGATATATCCCACAACCCTCACAATAACACTCTGATATATCCCGCACCCCTCACTGTAACACTCTGATATATCCCACACCCCTCACTGTTACACTCTGATATATCCCATACCCCTCACTGTAACACTCTGATATATCCCGCACCCCTCACTGTAACACTCTGATATATCCCACACCCCTCACAGTAACACTCTGATATATACCGCACCCCTCACTGTAACACTCTGATATATCCCACACCCCTCACTGTAACACTCTGATATATCCCACACCCCTCACTGTAACACTCTGATATATCCCACACCCCTCACTGTAACACACTGATATACCCCACACCCCTCACTGTAACACTCTGATATATCCCACGTCCCTCACTGTAACACTCTGATATATCCCGCACCCCTCACTGTAACGCTCTGGTATATCCCACACCCCTCACTGTAACACTGATATATCCCGCACCCCTCACTGTAACACTCTGGTATATCCCACACCCCTCACTGTAACACGCTGATATAACCCGCACCCCTCACTGTAACACTCTAATATATCCCTCACCCCTCACTGTAACACTCTGATATATCCCACACCCCTCACAGTAACACTCTGATATATACCGCACCCCTCACTGTAACACTCTGATATATCCCACACCCCTCACAGTAACACTCTGATATATCCCACACCCCTCACTGTAACACTCTGATATACCCCACACCCCTCACTGTAACACTCTGATATACCCCACATCCCTCACTGTAACTCTGCAATATATCCCGCACCCCTCACTGTAACACTGATATATCCCACACCCCTCATTGTAACACACTGATATACCCCACACCCCTCACTGTAACACTCTGATATTTCCCACACCACCTCACTGTAACAGTCTGATATACCCCACACCCCTCACTATAACACTGTGATATACCGACACCCCTCACTGTAACACTCTAATATATCCCACACCCCTCACTGTAACACTCTGATATACCCCACACACCTCACTGTAACACTCTGAGTTACCCCACACCCTTCACTGTAACACTCTGATATACCCCACACCCCTCACTATAACACTGTGATATACCGACACCCCTCACTGTAACACTCTAATATATCCCACACCCCTCACTGTAACACTCTGATATACCCCACACACCTCACTGTAACACTCTGATATACCCCACACCCCTCACTGTAACACTCTGATATAACCACACCCCTCACTGTAACAATCTGATATATCCCACACCCCTCACTGTAACACTCTGATATAACCACACCCCTCACTGTAACACTCTGATCTTCCCCACACCCCTCACTGTAACACTCTGATCTACCCCACACCCCTCACTGTAACACGCTGATATATCCCACACCCCTCACTGTAACACTCTGATCTACCCCTCACCCCTCACTGTAACACTCTGATATACCCCACACCCCTCACTATAACACACTGATATATCCCACACACCTCACTGTAACACTCTGATATATCCCACACCCCTCACTGTAACACTGATATACCCCACACCCCTCACTATAACACACTGATATATCCCACACCCCTCACTGTAACACTCTGATATATCCCACACACCTCACTGTAACACTCTGATATATCCCACACCCCTCACTGTAAAACTGATATATCCCACACCCCTCACTGTAACACACTGATATACCCACACCCCTCACTGTAACACTCTGATATACCCCACACCCCTCACTGTAACACTCTGATCTACCCCACACCCCTCACTATAACACACTGATATATCCCACACCCCTCACAGTAACACTCTGATATACCCCACACCCCTCACTGTAACACTCTCATATACCCCTCACCCCTCACTGTAACACTGATATAACCCACACCCCTCACCGTAACACTGATTTACCCCACACCCCTCACTGTAACACTCTAATATACCCCACACCCCTCACTGTAACACTCTGATCTACCCCACACCCCTCACTGTAACACATTGATATACCCCACACCCCTCACTGTAACACTCTGATATATCCCACACCCCTAACTGTAACACTGATATATCCCACACCCCTCAATGTAACACACTGATATACCCCACACCCCTTACTGTAACACTCTGATATATCCCACACCCCTCACTTTAACACTCTTATATACCCCACACCCCTCACTTTAACACTCTGATAGACCCCACACCCCTCACTGTAACACTCTGATATATCCCACACCCCTCACTGTAACACTCTTATATACCCCACACCCCTCACTGTAACACTCTGATATATCCCACACCCCTAACTGTAACACTGATATATCCCACACCCCTCAATGTAACACACTGATATACCCCACACCCCTAACTGTAACACTGATATATCCCACACCCCCCACTTTAACGCACTGATATACCCCTCACTGTAACACTCTGATATATACCACACCCCTCACTGTAACACTCTGATATAACCCACACCCCTCACTGTAACACTCTGATATATCCCACACCCCTCACTGGAACACTCTGATATATACCGCACCCCTCACTGTAACACTCTGATATATCCCACACCCCTCACAGTAACACTCTGATATATCCCACACCCCTCACTGTAACACTCTGATATACCCCACACCCCTCACTGTAACACTCTGATATACCCCACATCCCTCACTGTAACTCTGCAATATATCCCGCACCCCTCACTGTAACACTGATATATCCCACACCCCTCATTGTAACACACTGATATACCCCACACCCCTCACTGTAACACTCTGATATTTCCCACACCACCTCACTGTAACAGTCTGATATACCCCACACCCCTCACTATAACACTGTGATATACCGACACCCCTCACTGTAACACTCTAATATATCCCACACCCCTCACTGTAACACTCTGATATACCCCACACACCTCACTGTAACACTCTGAGTTACCCCACACCCCTCACTGTAACACTCTGATATACCCCACACCCCTCACTATAACACTGTGATATACCGACACCCCTCACTGTAACACTCTAATATATCCCACACCCCTCACTGTAACACTCTGATATACCCCACACACCTCACTGTAACACTCTGATATACCCCACACCCCTCACTGTAACACTCTGATATAACCACACCCCTCACTGTAACAATCTGATATATCCCACACCCCTCACTGTAACACTCTGATATAACCACACCCCTCACTGTAACACTCTGATCTTCCCCACACCCCTCACTGTAACACTCTGATCTACCCCACACCCCTCACTGTAACACGCTGATATATCCCACACCCCTCACTGTAACACTCTGATCTACCCCTCACCCCTCACTGTAACACTCTGATATACCCCACACCCCTCACTATAACACACTGATATATCCCACACACCTCACTGTAACACTCTGATATATCCCACACCCCTCACTGTAACACTGATATACCCCACACCCCTCACTATAACACACTGATATATCCCACACCCCTCACTGTAACACTCTGATATATCCCACACACCTCACTGTAACACTCTGATATATCCCACACCCCTCACTGTAAAACTGATATATCCCACACCCCTCACTGTAACACACTGATATACCCACACCCCTCACTGTAACACTCTGATATACCCCACACCCCTCACTGTAACACTCTGATCTACCCCACACCCCTCACTATAACACACTGATATATCCCACACCCCTCACAGTAACACTCTGATATACCCCACACCCCTCACTGTAACACTCTCATATACCCCTCACCCCTCACTGTAACACTGATATAACCCACACCCCTCACCGTAACACTGATTTACCCCACACCCCTCACTGTAACACTCTAATATACCCCACACCCCTCACTGTAACACTCTGATCTACCCCACACCCCTCACTGTAACACATTGATATACCCCACACCCCTCACTGTAACACTCTGATATATCCCACACCCCTAACTGTAACACTGATATATCCCACACCCCTCAATGTAACACACTGATATACCCCACACCCCTTACTGTAACACTCTGATATATCCCACACCCCTCACTTTAACACTCTGATATATCCCACACCCCTCACTTTAACACTCTGATATATCCCACACCCCTCACTTTAACACTCTGATAGACCCCACACCCCTCACTGTAACACTCTGATATATCCCACACCCCTCACTGTAACACTCTTATATACCCCACACCCCTCACTGTAACACTCTGATATATCCCACACCCCTAACTGTAACACTGATATATCCCACACCCCTCAATGTAACACACTGATATACCCCACACCCCTAACTGTAACACTGATATATCCCACACCCCCCACTTTAACGCACTGATATACCCCTCACTGTAACACTCTGATATATACCACACCCCTCACTGTAACACTCTGATATAACCCACACCCCTCACTGTAACACTCTGATATATCCCACACCCCTCACTGGAACACTCTGATATATCCCACACCCCTCACTGTAACACTCTGATATACCCCACACCCCTCACTGTAACACTCTGATATATCCCACACCCCTCACTGTAACACTCTGATATATCCCACACCCCTCACTGTAACACTGATATATCCCACACACCTCACTGTAACAATCTGATATATCCAACACCCCTGACTGTAACACACTGATATACCCCAAACCCCTGACTGTAACACTCTGATATACCCCACACCCCTCACTGTAACACTCTGATATACCCCACACCCCTCACTGTAAAACTCTGATATACCCCACACCCCTCACTGTAACACTCTGATATATCCCACACCCCTCACTCTAACACTCTGATATATCCCACACCCCTCACTGTAACACTCTGATATACCCCACACCCCTCACTGTAACACTCTGATATACCCCACACCCCTCACTGTAACACTCTGATATATCCCACATCCCTCACTGTCACACTGATATACCCCACACCCCTCCCTGTAACACTGATATACCCCACACCCCTCACTGTAACACTGATATACCCCACACCCCTCACTGTGACACTCTGATATATCCCACACCCCTCACTGTAATACTCTGATATACCCCACACCCCTCACTGTAACACTGATATACCCCACACCCCTCACTGAAACACTCTGATATATCCCACACCCCACACTGTAACACTCTGATATACCCCACACCCCTTACTTTAACACTGTGGTATACCCCACACCCCTCACTGTAACACGCTGATATACCCCACACCCCTCACTGTAACACTCTGATATATCCCACACCCCTCACTGTAACTCTCTGATATATCCCACACCCCTCACTGTAACACTCTGCTATATCCCACACCCCTCACTGTAACACTCTGATATACCCCACACCCCTCACTGTAACACTCTGATATACCCCACATCCCTCACTGTAACACTGATATACCCCACACCCCTCACTGTAACACTCTGTTATACCCCACACCCCTCACTGTAACACTCTGATATACCCCACACCCCTCACTGTAACACGGAGACCCCACACCCCTTACTGTAACACTCTGATATACCCACACACCTCACTGTAACACCCTGATATATCCCACACCCCTCACTGTAACACTCTTATATACCCCACACTCCTCACTGTAACACTCTGATATATCCCACACCCCTCACTGTAACACTCTTATATACCCCACACTCCTCACTGTAACACTCTGATATATCCCACACTCCTCACTGTAACACCCTGATATATCCCACACCCCTCACTTTAACACTCTGATATACATCAAACCCCTCACTGTAACACTCTGAAATATCCCACACCCCTCACTGTACCACTCTGATATATCCCACACCCCTCACTGTAACACTCTTATATACCCCACACTCCTCACTGTAACACTCTGATATATCCCACACCCCTCACTGTAACACTCTGATATACATCAAACCCCTCACTGTAACACTCTGATATATCCCACACCCCTCACTGTACCACTCTGATATATCCCACACCCCTCACTGTAACACTCTGATATACCCCACACCCCTCAGTGTAACATTGTGATATACCCCACACCCCTCACTGTAACACTCTGATATATCCCACACCCCTCACTGTAACACTGATATACCCCACACCCCACACTGTAACACTCTGATATACCCCACACCCCTCACTGTAACACTCTGATATACCACACACCCCTCACTGTAACACCCTGATATACCCCACACCCCTCACTGTAACACTCTGATATACCCCACACCCCTCACTGTAACACGGAGACCCCACACCCCTCACTGTAACACTCTGATATACCCACACACCTCACTGTAACACTCTTATATACCCCACACTCCTCACTGTAACACTCTGATATATCCCACACTCCTCACTGTAACACTCTGATATATCCCACACCCCTCACTGTAACACTCTGATATATCCCACACCCCTCACTGTACCACTCTGATATATCCCACACCCCTCACTGTAACACTGATATAACCCACACCCCTCACCGTAACACTGATTTACCCCACACCCCTCACTGTAACACTCTAATATACCCCACACCCCTCACTGTAACACTCTGATCTACCCCACACCCCTCACTGTAACACATTGATATACCCCACACCCCTCACTGTAACACTCTGATATACCCACACCCCTCACTGTAACACTCTGCTATTTCCCACACCCCTCACTGTAACACTCTGATATATCCCACACCCCTAACTGTAACACTGATATATCCCACACCCCTCAATGTAACACACTGATATACCCCACACCCCTTACTGTAACACTCTGATATATCCCACACCCCTCACTTTAACACTCTTATATACCCCACACCCCTCACTTTAACACTCTGATAGACCCCACACCCCTCACTGTAACACTCTGATATATCCCACACCCCTCACTGTAACACTCTTATATACCCCACACCCCTCACTGTAACACTCTGATATATCCCACACCCCTAACTGTAACACTGATATATCCCACACCCCTCAATGTAACACACTGATATACCCCACACCCCTAACTGTAACACTGATATATCCCACACCCCCCACTTTAACGCACTGATATACCCCTCACTGTAACACTCTGATATATACCACACCCCTCACTGTAACACTCTGATATAACCCACACCCCTCACTGTAACACTCTGATATATCCCACACCCCTCACTGGAACACTCTGATATATCCCACACCCCTCACTGTAACACTCTGATATACCCCACACCCCTCACTGTAACACTCTGATATATCCCACACCCCTCACTGTAACACTCTGATATATCCCACACCCCTCACTGTAACACTCTGATATATCCCACACACCTCACTGTAACAATCTGATATATCCAACACCCCTGACTGTAACACACTGATATACCCCAAACCCCTGACTGTAACACTCTGATATACCCCACACCCCTCACTGTAACACTCTGATATACCCCACACCCCTCACTGTAAAACTCTGATATACCCCACACCCCTCACTGTAACACTCTGATATATCCCACACCCCTCACTCTAACACTCTGATATATCCCACACCCCTCACTGTAACACTCTGATATACCCCACACCCCTCACTGTAACACTCTGATATACCCCACACCCCTCACTGTAACACTCTGATATATCCCACATCCCTCACTGTCACACTGATATACCCCACACCCCTCCCTGTAACACTGATATACCCCACACCCCTCACTGTAACACTGATATACCCCACACCCCTCACTGTGACACTCTGATATATCCCACACCCCTCACTGTAACACTCTGATATACCCCACACCCCTCACTGTAACACTGATATACCCCACACCCCTCACTGAAACACTCTGATATATCCCACACCCCACACTGTAACACTCTGATATACCCCACACCCCTTACTTTAACACTGTGGTATACCCCACACCCCTCACTGTAACACGCTGATATACCCCACACCCCTCACTGTAACACTCTGATATATCCCACACCCCTCACTGTAACTCTCTGATATATCCCACACCCCTCACTGTAACACTCTGCTATATCCCACACCCCTCACTGTAACACTCTGATATACCCCACACCCCTCACTGTAACACTCTGATATACCCCACATCCCTCACTGTAACACTGATATACCCCACACCCCTCACTGTAACACTCTGTTATACCCCACACCCCTCACTGTAACACTCTGATATACCCCACACCCCTCACTGTAACACGGAGACCCCACACCCCTTACTGTAACACTCTGATATACCCACACACCTCACTGTAACACCCTGATATATCCCACACCCCTCACTGTAACACTCTTATATACCCCACACTCCTCACTGTAACACTCTGATATATCCCACACCCCTCACTGTAACACTCTTATATACCCCACACTCCTCACTGTAACACTCTGATATATCCCACACTCCTCACTGTAACACCCTGATATATCCCACACCCCTCACTTTAACACTCTGATATACATCAAACCCCTCACTGTAACACTCTGATATATCCCACACCCCTCACTGTACCACTCTGATATATCCCACACCCCTCACTGTAACACTCTTATATACCCCACACTCCTCACTGTAACACTCTGATATATCCCACACCCCTCACTGTAACACTCTGATATACATCAAACCCCTCACTGTAACACTCTGATATATCCCACACCCCTCACTGTACCACTCTGATATATCCCACACCCCTCACTGTAACACTCTGATATACCCCACACCCCTCAGTGTAACATTGTGATATACCCCACACCCCTCACTGTAACACTCTGATATATCCCACACCCCTCACTGTAACACTGATATACCCCACACCCCTCACTGTAACACTCTGATATACCCCACACCCCTCACTGTAACACTCTGATATACCACACACCCCTCACTGTAACACCCTGATATACCCCACACCCCTCACTGTAACACTCTGATATACCCCACACCCCTCACTGTAACACGGAGACCCCACACCCCTCACTGTAACACACTGATATACCCACACACCTCACTGTAACACTCTTATATACCCCACACTCCTCACTGTAACACTCTGATATATCCCACACTCCTCACTGTAACACTCTGATATATCCCACACCCCTCACTGTAACACTCTGATATATCCCACACCCCTCACTGTACCACTCTGATATATCCCACACCCCTCACTTTAACACTCTGATATATCCCACACCCCTCACTGTAACACTCTGATATATCCCATACCCCTCACTGTACCACTCTGATATATCCCACACCCCTCACTGTAACACTGATATACCCCACACCCCTCACTGTAACACTCTGATATACCCCACACCCCTCACTGTAACACTCTGATATACCACACACCCCTCACTGTAACACCCTGATATACCCCACACCCCTCACTGTAACACTCTGATATACCCCACACCCCTCACTGTAACACGGAGACCCCACACCCCTCACTGTAACACTCTGATATACCCACACACCTCACTGTAACACTCTTATATACCCCACACCCCTCACTGTAACACTCTGATATACCCACACACCTCACTGTAACACTCTTATATACCCCACACTCCTCAGTGTAACACTCTGATATATCCCACACCCCTCACTGTAACACTCTGATATATCCCACACCCCTCACTGTACCACTCTGATATATCCCACACCCCTCACTGTAACACTGATATACCCCACACCCCTCACTGTAACACTCTGATATACCCCACACCCCTCACTGTAACACTCTGATATACCACACACCCCTCACTGTAACACCCTGATATACCCCACACCCCTCACTGTAACACTCTGATACACCCCACACCCCTCACTGTAACACTCTGATATACCCCACACCCCTCACTGTAACACTCTGATATATCCCACACCCCTCACTGTAACACTGATATTCCCCACACCCCTCACTGTAACACTCTGATATACCCCACACCCCTCTCTGTAACACTCTGATATATCCCACACCCCTCACTGTAACACTCTGATATATCCCACACCCCTCTCTGTAACACTCTGATATATCCCACACCCCTCACTGTAACACTGATATACCCCACACCCCTCACTGTAACACTCTGATATATCCCGCACCTCTCACTGTAACACTCTGATATACCCCACACCCCTCACTGTAACACTCTGATATACCCCACACCCCTCACTGTAACACTCTGATATATCCCACACCCGTCACTGTAACACTCTGATATACCCCACACCCCTCACTGTAACACGCTGATATACCCCACACCCCTCACTGTAACACTCTGATATATCCCACACCCCTCACTGTAACACTGATATATCCCACACCCCTCAATGTAACGCTGATATATCCGACACCCCTCACTGTAACACTCTGATATACTCCACACCCCTCACTGTAACACTCTGATATATCCCACACCCGTCACTGTAACACTCTGATATACCCCACACCCCTCACTGTAACACTGATATACCCCACACCCCTCACTGTAACACTCTGATATACCCCCCACCCCTCACTGTAACACGGATATACCCCACACTCCTCACTGTAACACTCTGATATACCCCCCACCCCTCACTGTAACACGGATATACCCCACACTCCTCACTGTAACACTCTGATAGACCCCACACCCCTCACTGTAACACTCTGATAGACCCCACACCCCTCACTGTAACACTCTGATAGACCCCACACCCCTCACTGTAACACTCTGATAGACCCCACACCCCTCACTGTAACACTCTGATATATCCCACACCCCTCACTGTAACACTCTGATATATCCCACACCCCTCACTGTAACACTCTGATATATCCCACAACCCTCACTGTAACACTCTGATATACCCCACACCCCTCACTGTAACACTCTGATATACCACACACCCCTCACTGTAACACACTGATATACCCCACACCCCTCACTGTAACACTGATATATCCCACACCCCTCACTGTAACACTCTGATATACCCCACACCCCTCACTGTAACACTCTGATATACCCCACACCCCTCACTATAACACTCTGATATATCCCACACCCCTCACTGTAACACTGATACACCCCACACCCCTCACTGTAACACTCTGATATATCCCACACCCCTCACTGTAACACTCTGATATATCCCACACTCCTCACTGTAACACTCTGATATATCCCACACCCCTCACTGTAACACTCTGATATACCCCACACTCCTCACTGTAACACTCTGATATACCCCACACCCCTCACTGTAACACTCTGATATACCCCACACCCCTCACTGTAACTCTGATATACTCCACATCCCTCACTGTAACACTCTGATATATCCCACACCCCTCACTGTAACACTGATACACCCCACACCCCTCACTGTAACACTCTGATATATCCCACACCCCTCACTGTAACACTCTGATATATCCCACACTCCTCACTGTAACACTCTGATATATCCCACACCCCTCACTGTAACACTGATACACCCCACACCCCTCACTGTAACACTCTGATATATCCCACACCCCTCACTGTAACACTCTGATATATCCCACACTCCTCACTGTAACACTCTGATATATCCCACACTCCTCACTGTAACACTCTGATATATCCCACACCCCTCACTGTAACACTCTGATATACCCCACACCCCTCACTGTGACACTCTGATATATCCCACACCCCTCACTGTAACACTCTGATATACCCCACACCCCTCACTGTAACACTCTGATATACCCCACACTCCTCACTGTAACACTCTGATATATCCCACACCCCTCACTGTAACACTCTGATATACCCCACACACCTCACTGTAACACTGATATACTCCACACCCATCACTGTAACACTCTGATATACCCCACACCCCTCACTGTGACACTCTGATATACCCCACACCGCTCACTGTAACACTCTGATATACCCCACACTCCTCACTGTAACACTCTGATATATCCCGCACCCCTCACTGTAACACTCTGATATACCCACACCCCTCACTGTAACACTGATATACCCCACACCGCTCACTGTAACACTCTGATATACCCCACACCACTCACTGTAACATTCTGATATACCCCACACCCCTCACTGTAACACTCTGATATACCCCACACCCCTCACTGTAACACTCTGATATATCCCACACCCGTCACTGTAACACTCTGATATACCCCACACCCCTCACTGTAACACTGATATACCCCACACCCCTCACTGTAACACTCTGATATACCCCCCACCCCTCACTGTAACACGGATATACCCCACACTCCTCACTGTAACACTCTGATATACCCCCCACCCCTCACTGTAACACGGATATACCCCACACTCCTCACTGTAACACTCTGATAGACCCCACACCCCTCACTGTAACACTCTGATAGACCCCACACCCCTCACTGTAACACTCTGATAGACCCCACACCCCTCACTGTAACACTCTGATAGACCCCACACCCCTCACTGTAACACTCTGATATATCCCACACCCCTCACTGTAACACTCTGATATATCCCACACCCCTCACTGTAACACTCTGATATATCCCACAACCCTCACTGTAACACTCTGATATACCCCACACCCCTCACTGTAACACTCTGATATACCACACACCCCTCACTGTAACACACTGATATACCCCACACCCCTCACTGTAACACTGATATATCCCACACCCCTCACTGTAACACTCTGATATACCCCACACCCCTCACTGTAACACTCTGATATACCCCACACCCCTCACTATAACACTCTGATATATCCCACACCCCTCACTGTAACACTGATACACCCCACACCCCTCACTGTAACACTCTGATATATCCCACACCCCTCACTGTAACACTCTGATATATCCCACACTCCTCACTGTAACACTCTGATATATCCCACACCCCTCACTGTAACACTCTGATATACCCCACACTCCTCACTGTAACACTCTGATATACCCCACACCCCTCACTGTAACACTCTGATATACCCCACACCCCTCACTGTAACTCTGATATACTCCACATCCCTCACTGTAACACTCTGATATATCCCACACCCCTCACTTTAACACTGATACACCCCACACCCCTCACTGTAACACTCTGATATATCCCACACCCCTCACTGTAACACTCTGATATATCCCACACTCCTCACTGTAACACTCTGATATATCCCACACCCCTCACTGTAACACTGATACACCCCACACCCCTCACTGTAACACTCTGATATATCCCACACCCCTCACTGTAACACTCTGATATATCCCACACTCCTCACTGTAACACTCTGATATATCCCACACCCCTCACTGTAACACTCTGATATACCCCACACCCCTCACTGTGACACTCTGATATATCCCACACCCCTCACTGTAACACTCTGATATACCCCACACCCCTCACTGTAACACTCTGATATACCCCACACCCCTCACTGTAACACTCTGATATACCCCACACCCCTCACTGTAACACTGATATACCCCACACCCCTCACTGTAACACTCTGATATACCCCACACCCCTCACTGTAACACTCTGATATACCCCACACTCCTCACTGTAACACTCTGATATATCCCACACCCCTCACTGTAACACTCTGATATACCCCACACACCTCACTGTAACACTGATATACTCCACACCCATCACTGTAACACTCTGATATACCCCACACCCCTCACTGTGACACTCTGATATACCCCACACCGCTCACTGTAACACTCTGATATACCCCACACTCCTCACTGTAACACTCTGATATATCCCGCACCCCTCACTGTAACACTCTGATATACCCACACCCCTCACTGTAACACTGATATACCCCACACCGCTCACTGTAACACTCTGATATACCCCACACCACTCACTGTAACATTCTGATATACCCCACACCCCTCACTGTAACACTCTTTAGAAAGGCATCTATCTTTTTCTTAAAAACATTTAATGAATGAGCCTCTACTGCTTCACTGGGCAAGGAATTCCATAGATTCACAACCCTTTGGGTGAAGAAGTTCCTCCTAAACTCAGTCCTAAATCTACCCCCCCTTATTTTGAGGCTATGCCCCCGAGTTCTGCTTTCCCCGACCAGTGGAAACAACCTGCCCGCATCTATCCTATCTATTCCCTTCATAATTTTATATGTCTCAATAAGATCCCCCCGCATCCTTCTAAACTCCAACGAGTACAGTCCCAGTCTACTCAACCTCTCCTTGTAATCCAACCCCTCAACTCTGGGATCAACCTAGTGAATCTCCTCTGCACACCCTCCAGTGCCAGTACGTCCTTTCTCAGGTAAGGAGACCAAAACTGAACACAATACTCCAGGTGTGGCCTCACTAACACCTTATACAATTGCAGCATAACCTCCCTAGTCTTGAACTCCATCCCTCTAGCAATGAAAGACAAAACTCGATTGCTCTTTGCGCTCCCTTGTAATTGTCATTTCCGCCCTGGGAAAAAGCCTCCAACTGTTCACCCTCTCTGTGCTCCTAATAATTTTATAAACTTCTATCAGGTCGCCTCTCAGCCTCCGTCTCTCTCTCGGGAAAACAACTTGTTTATTCAATCTCTCCTCATAGCTAATACCCTCCATGCCAGACAACATCCTGGTAAACCTTTTCTGTACTCTCTCCAAAGCCTCCACGTCCTCCTGGTAGTGCGGTGACCAGAATTGGACACCGTATTCCAAATGTGGCCGAACCAACATTCTATGTAGCATTATATTCGAGCTTTTATCCTCGATACCCCGTCCTATGAAGGCAAGCATGCCATGAGCTTTCTTTACCACCATTTCCACCTGTGTTGCCACTTTTAAGGATCTGTGGACCTGCACACCCAGATCGCTCTGTGTCTCTAGGCTGCTGGGGAGTATTTTTGTCAAAGTATAAATGATCTTTAGGAAGAGCTGCCTTCTGCTGTTTGATGCTCCCTATCAACCATTTCATCCCCTTCCTTCACTTACTCGAGCCTGTGGTCACTGTCGGAACCTGGGAACAGTGAGAAAGGGGGAGAGAGTGAGGGTGACAGAGAGAGACAGAGAGGGGAGACAGGGAGAGAGCGGGAATCTCACACACACTCCAACATACTCACACTGACATAAATTCACACACACAGACATTCACACACAGTCTCACACAGTCACACTCACTAACACACAGACTCAAATTGACACACACTCGCTCACCAGCCAGCACCAGCTCCCGCACCAGCCTCCCCGAACAGGCGCCGGAATGTGGCGACTAGGGGCTTTTCACAGTAACTTCATTTGAAGCCTACTTGTGACAATAAGCGATTTTCATTTCATTTTCATTTCATGCATAAACACACTTCCACAAATAGACACGCTCACATTCACACAGGCACACATTTACACACACACGAATACACACGCTCACATTCACACAGGCACACATTTACACACACACGAATACACACGCTCACATTCACACGCCCACTCACACACATTCACACATTCACACTCACACAGATTCAGAAACACATGCACACTTGCAAAGGAAAAATGGAAATCGCTTATTGTCACAAGTAGGCTTCAAATGAAGTTACTGCGGAAAGCCCCTAGTCGCCACATTCCGGCGCCTGTTCGGGGAGGCCGGTCCGGGAATCGAACCGTGTCTGCTGGCCTGCCTTGGTCTGCTTTCAAAGCCCTG
The DNA here is from genome assembly GCF_047496885.1 of Scyliorhinus torazame. Taxonomy (NCBI): domain Eukaryota; kingdom Metazoa; phylum Chordata; class Chondrichthyes; order Carcharhiniformes; family Scyliorhinidae; genus Scyliorhinus; species Scyliorhinus torazame. Next base: position 4,348,006 of record NC_092732.1, read on the forward strand.
TGCTAAACAGCCCCTAAATGCACACACACTCTCACATTCGCACACTCACTCACACTCACTCACCCAGAGACCACACACTCGCTCAAATGCATGACCCGCTCATTCACAGATACGCATTCTTTCAGACACTCTCTCACCCATTCACTCGCACACTGAGGCACTTACACACACATACCCACACACTCTCTCTCTCACACGCACACGCAGAAACAAGATGTATTTGCACAGAGATATTTGTGAACACATTCACAGATGCACAGACGCGCGCTGTGCACACAGACGTACAGGGGCACACAGACACCACAGGTATGCAGTGTTTATATAATCTCTGACAGGGATAGCTGTCCTTGCTCAGGATGCAGACTGTGAAGTGTGGGTGAGTCAGGGTCACTTCCTGCTATTGTGTCAGGAGGTTTCAGTGAGGCTGATGGTTCCTGGAATCTGCTGTGCATCACCCATACTCGAGCTGCGAGTGGGATGGCCAAGCCAGCCTGATCTGTGAGCTGTGCGGAGATTCGTGAAGCAGCTCATTTTGCCCCAACTCCCCACTCTCCTACGGACACACGCAAAGGAGTGCGCGCTCAGGAACCGGGCTATTCGACTCTGGGAGGCCTCGCCGCTTTGCCTAACACCCCCCACCCCCCCCCGCCCCGCGCAATTCCAAAATCGGGCGAAGCCCACTCAGCAATGACCGGCGAACGGGCCCGTTCCCAACTCCAGTGGGAGGAAAGAGGGACGTTTGGGCCAAGAACGGACCCGCGTCTGAAATTCCCACCCGGGTGTTCAGTATTCCTGTTCAGAAAGGATAGGGGAGGAGGAAACAGGGGTTTGGGGGCGGGGGGCCGGCGGTATTGGGCAGGGGGACCATTGCAGTTGTGGAGGAAGTGAATGTCCCAAAGGATTCAAGGACAGGACGTATTCGGGAACAGAAAGGTGCAATTAGACTGCTGGCGGCAACTCGTGAAAATGTCGAGGAAATAAATCTGCGGGAAAATGGCAGAGAGACGCGAAAATTATCGAGTAGGCAGAATGGGGGACTAACTGACCTAAACATAAAGAGCAATCCAGCACAGGAACAGGCCCTTCGGCCCTCCAAGCCTGTACCGGCCATGATACCAACCTTGGCCCAAACCCTCAGCCCTTCCTTGTGCCGTCTCCCTCTATACCCGTCCTGTCCGTGTGTTTGTCGAGATGCCTTTTGAACGCCGTTAATGTATCTGCTCCCACAGCCTCCCCTGGCCACGCGTTCCAGACACTCTCCACCCTCTGTGTAAAAAACCTGCCTCGCACATCTCCTCGAAACTTTACCCCACGGACCTTAAACCTGTGCCCCCTGGTGACTGACCCCTCCACCCTGGGAAAGAGTCCCTGCCCATCCACTCGATCCACGTCCCTCATAATCTTGTCGACCTCTATCCGGTCGCCCCTCAACCTCCGTCTTTCTAATGAAAACAGTCCGAGTCTATCCAGCCTCTCCGCACAGCGAACACCCTCCAGACCCGGCAACGTCCTGGTAAACCTCCCCTGCTCCCTCTCCAAAGCCTCCACGTCCTTCTGGTAGTGTGGCCACCAGAATTGTCCGCAATATTCCGAGTGCGGCCTAACCGAGGTTCTGTACAACTGCAGCCTGACTCGCCAGTTTTTATACTCGATGCCCCGTCCAATGAAGGCAAACATTCCGTCTGCTTTCTGACGACCTTGTCCACTTGTGTTGCCACCTTCAAAGATCTGTGGGCCTGCACGCCCAGATCTCTCTGACTTTCTATATTCCTCAGAGTTTTGCCATTTGCATCACCTCACATTTGTCCGGATTAAACTTCATTTGCCATTTCTCTGCCCAAGTCTCCTCTGACAATCCACCAACCTTGGTTTCACCTGCTAACTTACTAATCAGACCGGCCCCATTTCCCTCCAGATCGTTTATGTACAAACAACAGAGGCCCCAGCACCGATCCCCGTGGAACATCGCTAGACACAACCTTCCATTCAGAAAAACACCCGTCTACGGCTAACCTCTGCCTTCTGTGACCGAGCCAGTTCTGTATCCAAATTGAGACAGTAATAGTGCAAAGGGTGGGTCAGGATAGATGTTCCCAAATTGTGTTCTGTAAAGTCCTCCACCGCAGCGCATGGCCAGTGCGACAATAAAAGGTTAGGCCAGATGTTGAGCTGAGTGGATCAAGCGTGAGCGGAGGGGAGGGGCATTTAGGAAAGAGTGATCAAAGGGCAGCACGGTGGCGCAGTGGTTAGCACTGCTGCCTCACGACACTGAGGTCCCAGGTTCGATCTGGGGTCCACTGTCCGTGTGGAGTTTGCACGTTCTCCCCGTGTTTGCGTGGGTTTCGATACCACAACCCAAAGATGAGCGGGCTAGGTGGATTGGCCGCGCTCAATTGCCCGTTAATTGGAAAAAATGAATTGGGTACGCGAAATTTATTTTTAGAAAAGGAAAGAGTGATCATTGTACCGTAAGGTTTTTGGATGATGATGGGAAAGGGACAATGTCAGAGAAAATAGGAGTGGGGCAGGGGGTGGGGGGGGTGGGGGGACGACACCGACTTTGACGGGGCAAGATCGGAGGTGGGTGGCTTAGACCAGAACCAGAGGATGGCGCGGGGGACAAGCCGTACTTGAACAACGGTCAGCCTTTGAAAACAAGAACTGGCCCCGGGCATGGACCAGGAATATTCCCTAAATAGGGAGAGGTAGGGCAGCCAAATCCAGAGCTCCTTGGAGGAAAATTGGAGATAGAAATCCAGGATCTAAAAGCGGATTTACAAGTGGAGGCTGGGGACATGGCTGAGGTATTAAATGAATATTTGGCGTATGTCTTCACCAAGGACGTCATGGCGACAGACGAGCAAACGCTGTTCCTAGAAGTGTCCGAGGCTGATAAGGAGGAAGTGTTGAATTCACTGTCCGTACTGGAAGTTCACTGGATAAGACTCATCCGAGGATATTGAAGGAAGTGAGAATGGGGATCGCAAGGGTGCTGGCCGTGATTTTCCCGCCTTCTCTCGATCCGGGAGAGCTGCCAGAGCAGCAGAGAATTGGGAATGCTGGGCGGCACGGTGGCGCAGTGGCTAGCACCGCTGCCTCACGGCGCCGTGGTCCCAGGTTCGATCCTGGCTCTGGGTCACTGTCCGTGTGGAGTTTGCACATTCTCCCCGTGTCTGCGTGGGTCTCGCCCCCACAACCCAAAGATGTGCAGGGTTAGGTGGATTGGCCGCGCTAAATTCCCTCTGAATTGAGGAAAAAAAGAATTGGGTACTCGAAATTTATTTCTAAGAAACATAGAACATAGAACATAGAAAATACAGCACAGAACAGGCCCTTCGGCCCACGATGTTGTGCCGAACCCTTGTCCTAGATTAATCATAGATTATCATTGAATTTACAGTGCAGAAGGAGGCCATTCGGCCCCCCGAGTCTGCACCAGCTCTTGGAAAGAGCACCCTACCCAAACTCAACACCTCCACCCAACACCAAGGGCAATTTGGACACTAAGGGCAATTTATCATTGGCCAATTTACCTAACCCGCACATCTTTGGACTGTGGGAGGAAACCGGAGCACCCGGAGGAAACCCACGCAGACACGGGGAGGACGTGCAGACTCCGTACAGACAATGACCCAAGCCGGAATCGAACCTGGGACCATGGATCTGTGAAGATATTGTGCTATCCACAATGCTACCGTGCTGCCCTTAAGAACAAATAAATCTACACTATATCATTTTACCATAATCCATGTACCTATCCAACAGCTGCTTGAAGGTCCCTAATGTTTCCGACTCAACTACTTCCACAGGCAGTGCATTCCATGCCCCCTCTACTCTCTGGGTAAAGAACCTACCTCTGATATCCCTCCTATATCTTCCACCTTTCACCTTAAATTTATGTCCCCTTGTAATGGTTTGTTCCACCTGGGGAAAAAGTCTCTGACTGTCTACTCTATCTATTCCCCTGATCATCTTATAAACCTCTATCAAGTCGCCCCTCATCCTTCTCCGCTCTAATGAGAAAAGGCCTAGCACCCTCAACCTTTCCTCGTAAGACCTACTCTCCATTCCAGGCAACATCCTGGTAAAACTTGCAAATGTTACGCCCTTGTCCCAAAAAGGTTGTAAGGATGGGCCCCAGTCGCCAGGGGGTCAGCCAGTTTAACTGCAGGGGCGTGGAGAAGTTTCCAGAAACAATTATTCGGGATAGAATTAGCAGCTACGCGGAAAAATATGGGATGATTAGGAAGGGCCAGCGTAGATTTCGAACGGGGAAATCGTGTTTGACTAACGCTGGAGTTTTCTGAAGAGGTGACAGGGAGGGTCGATAAGGGAAACGCTGTTGATGTGGCGTACACAGACTTTCAGAAGGCATTCGTAATAGTGCCACACAATAGACTTGAGAAAGGTTATGGGGCGGGATTCTCCGACCGGGCGGCAGAGTTGTCGCAGTCGTAGCCGCCGGAGCGTAGCAGCGGGCCGCTGGGAGCAGCGATCCTGTGCCGCACAGGGGGCCATCACGGCACTGGAGCATTTGACGCAGCTCCAGCTGCCGAAACGGGCGCCGGCACAGGCGGCGCGCGTCTACGCATACGCGCCATGGGCAGCACGAAACCGCTCATGGCGGAGCCCAACAGGAGCCCAGAGCGGAGGGACATATGCCCTCCCCCCCCCCGGCCGGGATTAACCCACTCGCCAATCAGTAGGCCCCGATCGCAGGCCAGGCCACCGTGGACGCCCCTCTGCCGGAATCTCATCACCCCGCCCCCACACTAGGACGGGGACTGCATGCGAACAACGCCGGCAGGACTCGGCGAACCTGAGCGTTGAGCGGCCCCCGACCGCCGTCGATTCTCCGGTTGCCGGAGCGGCGTCGCGTGATTCGCGGCCCCCCAGTGCGGGGGTCGGAAAATCCTGCCCGTGGTTCCTGGGATAAAAGCGACAGGTGTGACATGGATCCAAAACTGGCTGAATAGCAGGAAGCAGAGAGTAACGGTGAACGGATATTTTTCGGGCTGGAGGAAGGTTTGAGAGCGGAGTTCCCTGGGGGGGGGGGGTCGATATTGGGACTCTTGCTTTTCCTGATGTTATATTAATGATCCAGATCATGGTGTGCAGGGGGCAGTTTGAAAGTTTGTGGGTGACACAAAACTTGGAAGCATCGAAGAGGACACTGAACCTCGAAAGGACAGAGGCAAGTTGGTGGAGTGGGCAGTCAGGTGGCGAATGCAGTTGAATGTGGAGAAATGTGAGGTGATTCGATTTGGTCAGAAGGACAAAATAAAGGGGACAATTCTAACAGCGGGAGCAGAAGGACCTGGGTATGTATGTGGGTAGAACATTGATCAGAACAGGCGGGGAGAGTGGTAAATAAAACAGATAGCATTCGGGGATTTATTAACAACATCTCCCAAACCCTCGACGGCGTCACCTCTCCATTCTGGTTAAACTCCACCCACTCCTCAATCACCCTCCCCCTCTTTTTTGTTTAAATTAAATTACCCAATTATTTTTTTTTCCCAACGTAGGGGCAATTTAGCGTGCCCAATTCCGCACATCTTTGGGTTGAGGGGGTGAGACCCACGCAGATACGGGGAGAATGTGCAAACTCCACACGGACAGTGACTCAGGCACCTGCTCCATCAACCCCCGATCTCTCTCCATCCCACAGCCCTGCCATCCCGGGATTCAGTCTGGTCCCCATCCCACAGTCCTGCCATCCCGGGAATCAGTCTGGTCTCCATCCCACAGTCCTGCCATCCCGGGATTCAGTCTGGTCCCCATCCTACAGTCCTGCCATCCCGGGATTCAGTCTGGTCCCCATCCCACAGTCCTGCCATCCCGGGAATCAGTCTGGTCTCCATCCTACAGTCCTGCCATCCCGGGATTCAGTCTGGTCCCCATCCCACAGTCCTGCCATCCCGGGATTCAGTCTGGTCTCCATCCCACAGTCCTGCCATCCTGGGATTCAGTCTGGTCTCCATCCCACAGTCCTGCCATCCCGGGATTCAGTCTGGTCCCCATCCTACAGTCCTGCCATCCCGGGATTCAGTCTGGTCCCCATCCCACAGTCCTGCCATCCCGGGATTCAGCCTGGTCTCCATCCCACAGTCCTGCCATCCCGGGATTCAGTCTGGTCTCCATCCCACAGTCCTGCCATCCCGGGAATCAGTCTGGTCTCCATCCTACAGTCCTGCCATCCCGGGATTCAGTCTGGTCCCCATCCCACAGTCCTGCCATCCCGGGATTCAGTCTGGTCCCCATCCCACAGTCCTGCCATCCTGGGATTCAGTCTGGTCTCCATCCCACAGTCCTGCCATCCCGGGAATCAGCCTGGTCCCCATCCCACAGTCCTGCCATCCCGGGATTCAGTCTGGTCCCCATCCCACAGTCCTGCCATCCCGGGATTCAGTCTGGTCTCCATCCCACAGTCCTGCCATCCCGGGAATCTGTCTGGTCTCCATCCCACAGTCCTGCCATCCTGGGATTCAGTCTGGTCTCCATCCCACAGTCCTGCCATCCTGGGATTCAGTCTGGTCTCCATCCCACAGTCCTGCCATCCCGGGATTCAGTCTGGTCCCCATCCCACAGTCCTGCCATCCCGGGATTCAGTCTGGTCTCCATCCCACAGTCCTGCCATCCCGGGAATCTGTCTGGTCTCCATCCCACAGTCCTGCCATCCTGGGATTCAGTCTGGTCTCCATCCCACAGTCCTGCCATCCCGGGATTCAGCCTGGTCCCCATCCCACGGTCCTGCCATCCCGGGAATCAGTCTGGTCTCCATCCCGCAGTCCTGCCATCCCGGGATTCAGTCTGGTCCCCATCCCACAGTCCTGCCATCCCGGGAATCAGTCTGGTCTCCATCCCGCAGTCCTGCCATCCCGGGATTCAGTCTGGTCCCCATCCCACAGTCCTGCCGTCCCGGGAATCAATCTGGTCTCCATCCCACAGTCCTGCCATCCCGGGATTCAGCCTGGTCTCCATCCCACAGTCCTGCCATCCCGGGATTCAGTCTGGTCCCCATCCCACAGTCCTGCCATCCCGGGAATCAGCCTGGTCTCCATCCCACAGTCCTGCCATCCTGGGAATCAGTCTGGTCCCCATCCCACAGTCCTGCCGTCCCGGGAATCAATCTGGTCTCCATCCCACAGTCCTGCCATCCCGGGATTGAGCCTGGTCTCCATCCCACAGTCCTGCCATCCCGGGATTCAGCCTGGTCTCCATCCCACAGTCCTGCCATCCCGGGATTCAGTCTGGTCTCCATCCCACAGTCCTGCCATCCCGGGATTCAGTCTGGTCTCCATCCCACAGTCCTGCCATCCCGGGAATCAGCCTGGTCTCCATCCCACAGTCCTGCCATCCCGGGATTCAGTCTGGTCTCCATCCTACAGTCCTGCCGTCCCGGGATTCAGCCTGGTCCCCATCCCACAGTCCTGCCAGCCTGGGATTCAGTCTGGTCCCCATCCCACAGTCCTGCCATCCCGGGATTCAGTCTGGTCTCCATCCCACAGTCCTGCCATCCCGGGATTCAGCCTGGTCTCCATCCCACAGTCCTGCCATCCCGGGATTCAGTCTGGTCTCCATCCCACAGTCCTGCCATCCCGGGATTCAGTCTGGTCTCCATCCCACAGTCCTGCCATCCCGGGATTCAGCCTGGTCTCCATCCCACAGTCCTGCCATCCCGGGATTCAGTCTGGTCCCCATCCCACAGTCCTGCCATCCCGGGAATCAGTCTGGTCCCCATCCCACAGTCCTGCCATCCCGGGATTCAGTCTGGTCTCCATCCCACAGTCCTGCCATCCCGGGAATCAGCCTGGTCTCCATCCCACAGTCCTGCCATCCCGGGATTCAGTCTGGTCCCCAACCCACAGTCCTGCCATCCCGGGAATCAGTCTGGTCTCCATCCCACGGTCCTGCCGTCCCGGGATTCAGTCTGGTCCCCATCCCACAATCCTGCCATCCCGGGAATCAGCCTGGTCCCCATCCCACAGTCCTGCCATCCCGGGATTCAGTCTGGTCTCCATCCCACAGTCCTGCCATCCCGGGATTCAGTCTGGTCTCCATCCCACAGTCCTGCCATCCCGGGAATCAGCCTGGTCTCCATCCCACAGTCCTGCCATCCCGGGAATCAGCCTGGTCTCCATCCCACAGTCCTGCCATCCCGGGAATCAGCCTGGTCTCCATCCCACAGTCCTGCCGTCCCGGGAATCAGCCTGGTCTCCATCCCACAGTCCTGCCATCCCGGGATTCAGTCTGGCCCCCATCCCACAGTCCTGCCATCCCGGGAATCAGTCTGGTCCCCATCCCACAGTCCTGCCATCCCGGGATTCAGCCTGGTCCCCATCCCACAGTCCTGCCATCCCGGGATTCAGCCTGGTCCCCATCCCACAGTCCTGCCATCCCGGGATTCAGTCTGGTCCCCATCCCACAGTCCTGCCATCCCGGGAATCAGTCTGGTCCCCATCCCACAGTCCTGCCATCCCGGGATTCAGTCTGGTCTCCATCCTACAGTCCTGCCATCCCGGGATTCAGTCTGGTCCCCATCCCACAGTCCTGCCATCCCGGGAATCAGTCTGGTCTCCATCCCACAGTCCTGCCATCCTGGGATTCAGCCTGGTCTCCATCCCACAGTCCTGCCGTCCCGGGAATCAGTCTGGTCCCCATCCCACAGTCCTGCCATCCCGGGATTCAGTCTGGTCTCCATCCCACAGTCCTGCCGTCCCGGGAATCAATCTGGTCTCCATCCCACAGTCCTGCCATCCCGGGATTCAGCCTGGTCTCCATCCCACAGTCCTGCCATCCCGGGATTCAGTCTGGTCTCCATCCCACAGTCCTGCCATCCCGGGATTCAGTCTGGTCTCCATCCCACAGTCCTGCCATCCCGGGATTCAGTCTGGTCTCCATCCCACAGTCCTGCCATCCCGGGATTCAGTCTGGTCCCCATCCCACGGTCCTGCCGTCCCGGGAATCAGTCTGGTCCCCATCCCACAGTCCTGCCATCCCGGGATTCAGCCTGGTCCCCATCCCACAGTCCTGCCATCCCGGGATTCAGTCTGGTCTCCATCCCACAGTACTGCCATCCCGGGAATCAGTCTGGTCTCCATCCCACAGTCCTGCCATCCCGGGAATCAGTCTGGTCCCCATCCCACAGTCCTGCCATCCCGGGATTCAGCCTGGTCTCCATCCCACAATCCTGCCATCCCGGGATTCAGTCTGGTCCCCATCCCACAGTCCTGCCATCCCGGGATTCAGTCTGGTCTCCATCCCACAGTCCTGCCATCCCGGAAATCAGCCTGGTCCCCATCCCACAGTCCTGCCATCCCGGGATTTAGTCTGGTCCCCATCCCACAGTCCTGCCACCCCGGGATTTAGTCTGGTCCCCATCCCACAGTCCTGCCATCCCGGGATTCAGTCTGGTCTCCATCCCACAGTCCTGCCATCCCGGGATTCAGTCTGGTCCCCATCCCACAGTCCTGCCATCCCGGGATTCAGTCTGGTCCCCATCCCACAGTCCTGCCGTCCCAGGAATCAGTCTGGTCTCCATCCCACAGTCCTGCCATCCCGGGATTTAGTCTGGTCCCCATCCCACAGTCCTGCCATCCCGGGATTCAGTCTGGTCTCCATCCCACAGTCCTGCCATCCCGGGATTCAGTCTGGTCCCCATCCCACAGTCCTGCCATCCCGGGATTCAGTCTGGTCCCCATCCCACAGTCCTGCCGTCCCAGGAATCAGTCTGGTCTCCATCCCACAGTCCTGCCATCCCGGGAATCAGCCTGGTCTCCATCCCACAGTCCTGCCGTCCCGGGATTCAGTCTGGTCTCCATCCCACAGTCCTGCCATCCCGGGATTCAGTCTGGTCCCCATCCCACAATCCTGCCATCCCGGGATTCAGTCTGGTCCCCATCCCACAGTCCTGCCATCCCGGGATTCAGTCTGGTCTCCATCCCACAGTCCTGCCATCCCGGGATTCAGTCTGGTCTCCATCCCACAGTCCTGCCATCCCGGGAATCAGCCTGGTCTCCATCCCACAGTCCTGCCATCCCGGGATTCAGTCTGGTCCCCATCCCACAGTCCTGCCATCCCGGGAATCAGCCTGGTCTCCATCCCACAGTCCTGCCATCCCGGGAATCTGTCTGGTCTCCATCCCACAGTCCTGCCATCCCGGGATTCAGTCTGGTCCCCATCCCACAGTCCTGCCATCCCGGGAATCAGCCTGGTCTCCATCCCACAGTCCTGCCATCCCGGGAATCTGTCTGGTCTCCATCCCACAGTCCTGCCATCCCGGGATTCAGTCTGGTCCCCATCCCACAGTCCTGCCATCCCGGGAATCAGTCTGGTCTCCATCCCACGGTCCTGCCATCCCGGGAATCTGTCTGGTCTCCATCCCACAGTCCTGCCATCCCGGGATTCAGTCTGGTCCCCATCCCACAGTCCTGCCACCCCGGGATTTAGTCTGGTCCCCATCCCACAGTCCTGCCGTCCCGGGAATCAGTCTGGTCCCCATCCCACAGTCCTGCCATCCCGGGATTCAGTCTGGTCTCCATCCCACAGTCCTGCCATCCCGGGATTCAGTCTGGTCTCCATCCCACAGTCCTGCCATCCCGGGATTCAGTCTGGTCCCCATCCCACAGTCCTGCCATCCCGGGATTCAGTCTGGTCCCCATCCCACAGTCCTGCCATCCCGGGATTGAGCCTGGTCTCCATCCCACGGTCCTGCCATCCCGGGATTCAGCCTGGTCCCCATCCCACAGTCCTGCCATCCCGGGAATCAGCCTGGTCTCCATCCCACAGTCCTGCCATCCCGGGAATCAGCCTGGTCCCCATCCCACAGTCCTGCCATCCCGGGATTCAGTCTGGTCCCCATCCCACAGTCCTGCCATCCCGGGAATCAGCCTGGTCTCCATCCCACAGTCCTGCCATCCCGGGAATCAGTCTGGTCCCCATCCCACAGTCCTGCCGTCCCGGGAATCAGCCTGGTCTCCATCCCACAGTCCTGCCATCCCGGGATTGAGCCTGGTGAACCTTCGCTGCTCTCTCTGTGCCGAGTCTATCCTTTCTCAGATAAGGAGACCAAAACGGCCCACAATGCTCCAGGTGTGGCCTAGCCAGGGCCCTGTCCCGCTGCAGTCAGACATTCTGACTCCTGTGCCCATGGCCTCTCACAATAAAGGCCAACATACTCTGTGTCTTCCTCACTGCATGCGGCATCTCCATGCTAACTTTCAGCAACTGGTGACCAAGGACACCCAGGTCCCTCTGTACTTCCAACATTTCCCAGCCTATCGCCATTTAGATAAGGCCCTGTCATGCCTTTTCTCCGTCCAAAGTGGATAACTTCACACTGATCCACGCTATACCGAATCGGCCACGTATATGTCAACCCACTCAACTTGCCAAAACCACCTGGAAGCCTCCTCCCCCTTCCTCGTCACTCACATTCCCACCAAGTGTCGTGTCATCCGCAAAGTCAGAAAAATTATGCGCGATTCAATATCCTGAAATTCGAAAATTTATTCCTGCTCTCTGTTTCCTGTCCGCTAATCAATCCTCAATCGATGCCAATATATTAACCCTGAACCCAGGCGGTTTAACTTTGCACGTTAACCTCTGATGTGGGGCTAAGCTTACAAACAACCTAAATACACCACATCTACTCGTTCCCCCTTATCTATCCTCCTTGTTACATTCTCGGCAAACTCCGGCTGGTTAGATTTTCGCTTCTTAAATCCAGGTTGACTTTCTCTAATCCTGTTACTATTTTCCAAGTGCGTTGAGTGGGACCGCTGTCAAGTGGATTGGAGGATGGATGTTCAATCGAGGCATTCGAGGGGAAATTACATTATTATCTCAATAGCAACAGTGTGCAGCGGGGTTAACGAGAAAAGGACAGGAGAATAGAACATAGTCAAGATGCTCCGTCGGAGACCCAGGGCAGAGATGATGGGCTGAGTGGCCTCTGGCTTAGTTATAACAATTCTGTGAGTCTTTATAACTGTTGAGAGTCACTGTTTAATCAGGGTGAGGATCACTCTCTGTGTAACTGTACAGAGTCACTGTTTATTCAGGGTGAGAATCACTCACTGTGTAACTGTACAGAGTCACTGTTTATTCAGGGTGAGGATCACTCACTGTGTAACTGTACAGAGTCACTGTTTATTCAGCAGGGTGAGGATCACTCACTGTGTAAATGTACAGTCACTGTTTATTCAGAGTGAGGATCACTCACTGTGTAACTGTACAGAGTCACTGTTTATTCAGCAGGGTGAGGATCACTCACTGTGTAACTGTACAGAGTCACTGTTTATTCAGCAGGGTGAGGATCACTCGCTGTGTAACTGTACAGTCACTGTTTATTCAGGGTGAGGATCACTCACTGTGTAACTGTATAGAGTCACTGTTTATTCAGGGTGAGGATCACTCACTGTGTAACTGTACAGAGTCACTGTTTATTCAGGGTGAGAATCACTCACTGTGTAACTGTACAGAATCTCTGTTTATTCAGGGTGAGGATCACTCACTGTGTAACTGTACAGAGTCACTGTTTATTCAGCAGGGTGAGGATCACTCACTGTGTAAATGTACAGAGTCACTGTTTATTCAGAGTGAGGATCACTCACTGTGTAACTGTACAGTCACTGTTTATTCAGGGTGAGGGTCACTCACTGTGTAACTGTATAGAGTCACTGTTTATTCAGTGTGAGGATCACTCACTGTGTAACTGTACAGAGTCACTGTTTATTCAGGGTGAGGATCACTCACTGTGTAACTGTACAGAGTCACTGTTTATTCAGCAGGGTGAGGGTCACTCACTGTGTAACTGTACAGAGTGACTGTTTATTCAGGGTGAGGATCACTCACTGTGTAACTGTACAGAGTCACTGTTTATTCAGCAGGGTGAGGATCACTCACTGGGTAACTGTACAGAGTCACTGTTTATTCAGGGTGAGGGTCACTCACTGTGTAACTGTACAGAGTCACTGTTTATTCAGGGTGAGGATCACTCACTGTGTAACTGTACAGAGTCACTGTTTATTCAGGGTGAGGATCACTCACTGTGTAACTGTACAGAGTCACTGTTTATTCAGCAGGGTGAGGATCACTCACTGTGTAACTGTATAGAGTCACTGTTTATTCAGGGTGAGGATCACTCACTGTGTAACTGTACAGAGTCACTGTTTATTCAGGGTGAGAATCACTCACTGTGTAACTGTACAGAGTCACTGTTTATTCAGGGTGAGGATCACTCACTGTGTAACTGTACAGAGTCACTGTTTATTCAGCAGGGTGAGGGTCACTCACTGTGTAACTGTACAGAATCACTGTTTATTCAGGGTGAGGATCACTCACTGTGTAACTGTACAGAGTCACTGTTTATTCAGCAGGGTGAGGATCACTCTCTGTGTAACTGTACAGAGTCACTGTTTATTCAGGGTGAGGATCACTGACTGTGTAACTGTACAGAGTCACTGTTTATTCAGGGTGAGGATCACTGACTGTGTAACTGTACAGAGTCACTGTTTATTCAGGGTGAGGATCACTCACTGTGTAACTGTACAGAGTCACTGTTTATTCAGCAGGGTGAGGATCACTCACTGTGTAACTGTACAGAGTCACTGTTTATTCAGGGTGAGGATCACTCGCTGTGTAACTGTACAGACTCACTGTTTATTCAGGGTGAGGGTCACTCACTGTGTAACTGTACAGAGTCACTGTTTATTCAGCAGGGTGAGGATCACTCACTGTGTAACTGTACAGAATCACTGTTTATTCAGGGTGAGGATCACTCACTGTGTAACTGTACAGAGTCACTGTTTATTCAGCAGGGTGAGGATCACTCACTGTGTAACTGTACAGAATCACTGTTTATTCAGGGTGAGGGTCACTCACTGTGTAACTGTTCAGAGTCACTGTTTATTCAGGGTGAGGTTCACTCTCTGTGTAACTGTACAGAGTCACTGTTTATTCAGCAGAGTGAGAATCACTCACTGTGTAACTGTGCAGAGTCACTGTTTATTCAGCAGGGTGAGGATCACTCACTGTGTAACTGTTCAGAGTCACTGTTTATTCAGGGTGAGGATCACTCACTGTGTAACTGTACAGAGTCACTGTTTATTCAGCAGGGTGAGGATCACTCACTGTGTAACTGTACAGAGTCACTGTTTATTCAGCAGGGTGAGGATCACTCACTGTGTAACTGTACAGAGTCACTGTTTATTCAGCAGCGTGAGGATCACTCGCTGTGTAACTGTACAGAGTCACTGTTTATTCAGGGTGAGGATCACTCACTGTGTAACTGTACAGAGTCACTGTTTATTCAGGGTGAGGATCACTCACTGTGTAACTGTACAGAGTCACTGTTTATTCAGCAGCGTGAGGATCACTCGCTGTGTAACTGTACAGAGTCACTGTTTATTCAGCAGCGTGAGGATCACTCGCTGTGTAACTGTACAGAGTCACTGTTTATTCAGGGTGAGGATCACTCACTGTGTAACTGTACAGAGTCACTGTTTATTCAGCAGGGTGAGTATCACTCACTGTGTAACTGTACAGAGTCACTGTTTATTCAGGGTGAGGATCACTCACTGTGTAACTGTACAGTCACTGTTTATTCAGGGTGAGGATCACTCACTGTGTAACTGTATAGAGTCACTGTTTATTCAGCAGGGTGAGGATCACTCACTGTGTAACTGTACAGAATCACTGTTTATTCAGGGTGAGGGTCACTCACTGTGTAACTGTTCAGAGTCACTGTTTATTCAGGGTGAGGATCACTCTCTGTGTAACTGTACAGAGTCACTGTTTATTCAGCAGAGTGAGGATCACTCACTGTGTAACTGTGCAGAGTCACTGTTTATTCAGCAGGGTGAGGATCACTCACTGTGTAACTGTTCAGAGTCACTGTTTATTCAGGGTGAGGATCACTCACTGTGTAACTGCACAGAGTCACTGTTTATTCAGGGTGAGGATCACTCACTGTAACTGTACAGAGTCACTGTTTATTCAGCAGGGTGAGGATCACTCACTGTGTAACTGTACAGTCACTGTTTATTCAGGGTGAGGATCACTCACTGTGTAACTGTACAGAGTCACTGTTTATTCAGGGTGAGGGTCACTCACTGTGTAACTGTTCAGAGTCACTGTTTATTCAGCAGGGTGAGGATCACTCAATGTGTAACTGTACAGAGTCACTGTTTATTCAGCAGGGTGAGTATCACTCACTGTGTAACTGTACAGAGTCACTGTTTATTCAGCAGGGTGAGGATCACTCACTGTGTAACAGTACAGAGTCACTGTTTATTCAGCAGCGTGAGGATCACTCGCTGTGTAACTGTACAGAGTCACTGTTTATTCAGCAGCGTGAGGATCACTCGCTGTGTAACTGTACAGGGTCACTGTTTATTCAGCAGCGTGAGGATCACTCACTGTGTAACTGTACAGAGTCACTGTTTATTCAGCAGGGTGAGGATCACTCACTGTGTAACTGTACAGAGTCACTGTTTATTCAGGGTGAGGATCACTCACTGTGTAACTGTACAGAGTCACTGTTTATTCAGGGTGAGGGTCACTCACTGTGTCACTGTACAGAGTCACTGTTTATTCAGGGTGAGTATCACTCACTGTGTAACTGTACAGAATCACTGTTTATTCAGGGTGAGGATCACTCACTGTGTAACTGTACAGTCACTGTTTATTCAGGGTGAGGATCACTGACTGTGTAACTGTACAGAGTCACTGTTTATTCAGGGTGAGTATCACTCACTGTGTAACTGCGCAGAGTCACTGTTTATTCAGGGTGAGGATCACTGACTGTGTAACTGTACAGAGTCACTGTTTATTCAGGGTGAGGATCACTCACTGTGTAACTGTACAGTCACTGTTTGTTCAGGGTGAGGATCACTGACTGTGTAACTGTACAGAGTCACTGTTTATTCAGGGTGAGGATCACTCACTGTGTAACTGTACAGAGTCACTGTTTATTCAGGGTGAGGATCACTGACTGTGTAACTGTACAGAATCACTGTTTATTCAGGGTGAGGATCACTCACTGTGTAACTGTACAGTCACTGTTTATTCAGGGTGAGGATCACTGACTGTGTAACTGTACAGAGTCACTGTTTATTCAGCAGGGTGAGGATCACTCACTGTGTAACTGTACAGAGTCACTGTTTATTCAGCAGGGTGAGGATCACTCACTGTGTAACTGTACAGAGTGACTGTTTATTCAGGGTGAGGATCACTGACTGTGTAACTGTACAGAGTCACTGTTTATTCAGCAGGGTGAGTATCACTCACTGTGTAACTGTACAGAGTCACTGTTTATTCAGGGTGAGGATCACTCACTGTGTAACTGTACAGAATCACTGTTTATTCAGGGTGAGGATCACTCACTGTGTAACTGTACAGTCACTGTTTATTCAGCAGGGTGAGGGTCACTCACCGTGTAACTGTACAGAGTCACTGTTTATTCAGGATGAGGATCACTCACTGTGTATCTGTACAGAGTCACTGTTTATTCAGGGTGAGGATCACTCACTGTGTAACTGTACAGAGTCACTGTTTATTCAGGGTGAGGATCACTGGCTGTGTAACTGTACAGAGTCACTGTTTATTCAGCAGGGTGAGGATCACTCACTGTGTAACTGTACAGAGTCACTGTTTATTCAGGGTGAGGATCACTCACTGTGTAACTGTACAGAGTCACTGTTTATTCAGGGTGAGGAGCACTCACTGTGTAACTGTACAGTCACTGTTTATTCAGCAGGGTGAGGGTCACTCACCGTGTAACTGTACAGAGTCACTGTTTATTCAGGATGAGGATCACTCACTGTGTAACTGTACAGTCACTGTTTATTCAGGGTGAGGATCACTCACTGTGTAACTGTACAGAGTCACTGTTTATTCAGGGTGAGGATCACTCACTGTGTAACTGTACAGAGTCACTGTTTATTCAGCAGGGTGAGGATCACTCACTGTGTAACTGTACAGAGTCACTGTTTATTCAGCAGGGTGAGTATCACTCACTGTGTAACTGTGCAGAGTCACTGTTTATTCAGCAGGGTGTGGATCACTCACTGTGTAACTGTACAGAGTCACTGTTTATTCAGGGTGAGGATCACTCACTGTGTAACTGTACAGAGTCACTGTTTATTCAGGGTGAGGATCACTCACTATGTAACTGTACAGAGTCACTGTTTATTCAGCAGGGTGAGGATCACTCACTGTGTAACTGTACAGAGTCACTGTTTATTCAGGGTGAGGATCACTCACTATGTAACTGTACAGAGTCACTGTTTATTCAGCAGGGTGTGGATCACTCACTGTGTAACTGTACAGAGTCACTGTTTATTCAGGGTGAGGATCACTCACTGTGTAACTGTACAGAGTCACTGTTTATTCAGCAGGGTGAGGATCACTCACTGTGTAACTGTACAGAGTCACTGTTTATTCAGGGTGAGGATCACTCACTGTGTAACTGTACAGTCACTGTTTATTCAGGGTGAGGATCACTCACTGTGTAACTGCACAGAGTCACTGTTTATTCAGCAGGGTGAGGATCACTCACTGTGTAACTGTACAGAGTCACTGTTTATTCAGGGTGAGGATCACTCACTATGTAACTGTACAGAGTCACTGTTTATTCAGCAGGGTGTGGATCACTCACTGTGTAACTGTACAGAGTCACTGTTTATTCAGGGTGAGGATCACTCACTGTGTAACTGTACAGAGTCACTGTTTATTCAGGGTGAGGATCACTCACTGTGTAACTGTACAGAGTCACTGTTTATTCAGGGTGAGGATCACTCACTGTGTAACTGTACAGTCACTGTTTATTGAGCAGGGTGAGGATCACTCACTGTGTAACTGTACAGAGTCACTGTTTATTCAGGGTGAGGATCACTCACTGTGTAACTGTACAGAGTCACTGTTTATTCAGGGTGAGGATCACTCACTGTGTAACTGTACAGAGTCACTGTTTATTCAGCAGGGTGAGGATCACTCACTGTGTAACTGTACAGAGTCACTGTTTATTCAGGGTGAGGATCACTCACTGTGTAACTGTACAGAGTCACTGTTTATTCAGGGTGAGGATCACTCACTGTGTAACTGTACAGAGTCACTGTTTATTCAGGGTGAGGGTCACTCGCTGTGTAACTGTATAGAGTCACTGTTTATTCAGCAGGGTGAGGATCACTCACTGTGTAACTGTACAGAGTCACTGTTTATTCAGGGTGAGGATCACTCACTGTGTAACTGTACAGAGTCACTGTTTATTCAGGGTGAGGATCACTCACTGTGTAACTGTACAGAGTCACTGTTTATTCAGCAGGGTGAGGATCACTCACTGTGTAATTGTACAGAGTCACTGTTTATTCAGGGTGAGGATCACTCACTCTGTAACTGTACAGAGTCACTGTTTATTCAGGGTGAGGATCACTCACTCTGTAACTGTACAGAGTCACTGTTTATTCAGCAGGGTGAGGATCACTCACTGTGTAATTGTACAGTGTCACTGTTTATTCAGGGTGAGGAGCACTCACTGTGTAACTGTACAGAGTCACTGTTAATTCAGCAGGGTGAGGATCACTCACTGTGTAACTGTACAGAGTCACTGTTTATTCAGCAGGGTGAGGATCACTCTCTGTGTAACTGTACAGAGTCACTGTTTATTCAGGGTGAGGGTCACTCACTGTGTAACTGTACAGAATCACTGTTTATTCAGCAGGGTGAGGATCACTCACTGTGTAACTGTACAGAGTCACTGTTTATTCAGCAGGGTGAGGATCACTCACTGTGTAACTGTACAGAGTCACTGTTTATTCAGAGTGAGGATCACTCACTGTGTAACTGTACAGAGTCACTGTTTATTCAGAGTGAGGATCACTCACTGTGTAACTGTACAGAGTCACTGTTTATTCAGGGTGAGGATCACTCACTGTGTAACTGTACAGAGTCACTGTTTATTCAGCAGGGTGAGGATCACTCACTGTGTAACTGTACAGAGTCACTGTTTATTCAGAGTGAGGATCACTCACTGTGTAACTGTACAGAGTCACTGTTTATTCAGCAGGGTGAGGATCACTCACTGTGTAACTGTACAGAGTCACTGTTTATTCAGAGTGAGGGTCACTCACTGTGTAACTGTACAGAGTCACTGTTTATTCAGGGTGAGGATCACTCACTGTGTAACTGTACAGAGTCACTGTTTATTCAGGGTGAGGATCACTCACTGTGTAACTGTACAGAGTCACTGTTTATTCAGCAGGGTGAGGATCACTCACTATGTAACTGTACAGAGTCACTGTTTATTCAGCAGGGTGAGGATCACTCACTGTGTAACTGTACAGAGTCACTGTTTATTCAGGGTGAGGATCACTCACTGTGTAACTGTACAGAGTCACTGTTTATTCAGGGTGAGGATCACTCACTGTGTAACTGTACAGAGTCACTGTTTATTCAGGGTGAGGATCACTCACTGTGTAACTGTACAGAGTCACTGTTTATTCAGAGTGAGGATCACTCACTGTGTAACTGTACAGAGTCACTGTTTATTCAGGGCGATGATCACTCACTGTGTAACTGTACAGAGTCACTGTTTATTCAGCAGGGTGAGGATCACTCACTGTGTAACTGTACAGAGTCACTGTTTATTCAGGGCGATGATCACTCACTGTGTAACTGTACAGAGTCACTGTTTATTCAGCAGGGTGAGGATCACTCACTGTGTAACTGTACAGAGTCACTGTTTATTCAGGGCGATGATCACTCACTGTGTAACTGTACAGAGTCACTGTTTATTCAGGGTGAGGATCACTCACTGTGTAACTGTACAGAGTCACTGTTTATTCAGGGTGAGGGTCACTCACTGTGTAACTGTACAGAGTCACTGTTTATTCAGGGTGAGGATCACTCACTGTGTAACTGTACAGAGTCACTGTTTATTCAGAGTGAGGATCACTCACTGTGTAACTGTACAGAGTCACTGTTTATTCAGCAGGGTGAGGGTCACTCACTGTGTAACTGTACAGAGTCACTGTTTATTCAGCAGGGTGAGGATCACTCACTGTGTCACTGTACAGAGTCACTGTTTATTCAGCAGGGTGAGGATCACTCACTGTGTAACTGTACAGAGTCACTGTTTATTCAGGGTGAGGATCACTCACTGTGTAACTGTACAGAGTCACTGCTTATTCAGCAGGGTGAGGATCACTCACAGTGTAACTGTACAGTGTCACTGTTTATTCAGCAGGGTGAGGATCACTCACTGTGTAACTGCAGAGTCACTGTTTATTCAGGGTGAGGGTCACTCACTGTGTAACTGTACAGAATCACTGTTTATTCAGGGTGAGGATCACTCACTGTGTAACTGTACAGAGTCACTGTTTATTCAGGGTGAGAATCACTCACTGTGTAACTGTACAGAGTCACTGTTTATTCAGGGTGAGGATCACTCACTGTGTAACTGTACAGAGTCACTGTTTATTCAGCAGGGTGAGGGTCACTCACTGTGTAACTGTACAGAGTCACTGTTTATTCAGCAGGGTGAGGATCACTCACTGTGTCACTGTACAGAGTCACTGTTTATTCAGCAGGGTGAGGATCACTCACTGTGTAACTGTACAGAGTCACTGTTTATTCAGGGTGAGGATCACTCACTGTGTAACTGTACAGAGTCACTGCTTATTCAGCAGGGTGAGGATCACTCACAGTGTAACTGTACAGTGTCACTGTTTATTCAGCAGGGTGAGGATCACTCACTGTGTAACTGCAGAGTCACTGTTTATTCAGGGTGAGGGTCACTCACTGTGTAACTGTACAGAATCACTGTTTATTCAGGGTGAGGATCACTCACTGTGTAACTGTACAGAGTCACTGTTTATTCAGGGTGAGGATCACTCACTGTGTAACTGTACAGAGTCACTGTTTATTCAGGGTGAGGATCACTCACTGTGTAACTGTACAGAGTCACTGTTTATTCAGGGTGAGGGTCACTCACTGTGTAACTGTACAGAGTCACTGTTTATTCAGCAGGGTGAGGATCACTCACAGTGTAACTGTACAGTGTCACTGTTTATTCAGCAGGGTGAGGATCACTCACTGTGTAACTGCAGAGTCACTGTTTATTCAGGGTGAGGGTCACTCACTGTGTAACTGTACAGAATCACTGTTTATTCAGGGTGAGGATCACTCACTGTGTAACTGTACAGAGTCACTGTTTATTCAGGGTGAGGATCACTCACTGTGTAACTGTACAGAGTCACTGTTTATTCAGGGTGAGGATCACTCACTGTGTAACTGTACAGAGTCACTGTTTATTCAGGGTGAGGGTCACTCACTGTGTAACTGTACAGAGTCACTGTTTATTCAGGGTGAGGGTCACTCACTGTGTAACTGTACAGAGTCACTGTTTATTCAGGGTGAGGATCACTCACTGTGTAACTGTACAGAGTCACTGTTTATTCAGGGTGAGGATCACTCACTGTGTAACTGTATAGAGTCACTGTTTATTCAGCTCTCTAAGGGTTAATACAAGTGGCTCTCTGTGGTTTTACTGGAATGTTTGACTTCAAAGAAACCAGATGTGTTGGTGATCGTCACGGTTCTCGATTAGGTCAACCTTGCGAACTGGCAGCTGGCAGCAATCAGTGAGCGAACACGGACTGGACGGCGGTCTCTGATTGGGTGGGCCCTTCGCCTGTACTCACCCACCCACTCACCAGCCATACACCCTCTCACTCACCCACACACACAGCCCTACACACTCCCACACTCACAGGCGGACACCGACACATACAGCCTGTTCCCTCTCTCCGCCCCACCTGCCAAATCTGTTCTCGCTCTCCGACCTCGCCAATATCCCCTCCCTCACTCCCTGCCACATTCCCTCCCTCCCCGCCTGTCCCGTTCTGCTGCATGCCCTCCCTCTCGCACGCTCGCTGTATTCGTTCGCGAGAGGTTCTGTTGCTCAGGCCGCCTGGCACCCCCACTCTTCGAACTCGAAGGAACAGGCCCTTCGGCCCTCCAAGCCCGTGCCGACCATGCTGCCCGACTAAACTACAATCTTCTACACTTCCTGGGTCCGTATCCCTCTATTCCCATCCTATTCATGTATTTGTGAAGATGCCCCTTAAATGTCACTATCGTCCCTGCTTCCACCACCTCCTCCGGTAGCGAGTTCCAGGCACCCACTACCCTCTGCGTACTAGACTTGCCTCGTACATCTACTCTAAACCTTGCCCCTCTCACCTTAAACCTATGCCCCCTAGTAATTGACCCCTCTACCCTGGGGAAAAGCCTCTGACTATCCACTCTGTCTATGCCCCTCATAATTTTGTAAACCTCTATCAGGTCGCCCCTCAACCTCCTTCGTTCCAGTGAGAACAAACCGAGTTTATTCAACCGCTCCTCATAGCTTATGCCCTCCATACCAGGCAACATCCTGGTAAATCTCTTCTGCACCCTCTCTAAAACCTCCACAACCTTCTGGTAGTGTGGCGACCAGAATTGAACACTATACCCCAAGTGTGGCCTAACTAAGGTTCTATACAGCTGCAACATGACTTGCCAATTCTTATACTCAATGCCCCGGCCAATGAAGGCAAGCATGCCGTATGCCTTCTTGACTACCTTCTCCACCTGTGTTGCCCCTTTCAGTGACCTGTGGACCTGTACTCCTAGATCTCTCTGACTTTCAATACTCTTGAGGGTTCTACCATTCACTGTATATTCCCTACCTGCATTAGACCTTCCAAAATGCATTACCTCACATTTGTCCGGATTAAACTCCATCTGCCATCTCTCCGCCCAAGTCTCCACACGATCTAAATCCTGCTGTATCCTCTGACAGTCCTCATCGCTATCCGCAATTCCACCAACCTTTGTGTCGTCTGCAAACTTACTAATCAGACCAGTTACATTTTCCTCCAAATCATTTATATATACTACAAACAGCAAAGGTCCCAGCACTGATCCCTGCGGAACACCACTAGTCACAGCCCTCCAATTAGAAAAGCATCCTTCCATTGCTACCCTCTGCCTTCTATGACCTAGCCAGTTCTGTATCCACCTTGCCAGCTCACCCCTGACCCCGTGTGACTTCACCTTCGCACAGGGGTCCTGACAGGGGGCTCCAGAGAGACTGGCATGGTTCCCAGAGAGCTTGGTGCCCAGCTAGGCTCGTGGGAAGGTGGGAAAGCGACATCAGTCCCTTCGCCCACTCAGGACCAACTCTCCAAGGGAACGAGGAGAACTGAGTGGCCTCAGTATAAGACACAGGAGCAGAATTAGGCCACTCGGCCCATCGAGTCTGCTCCGCCATTCTATCATGTCTGATATTTTTCTCATCCCCATTCTCCTGCCTTCTCCCCGTAACCCCTGATCCCTTATTAATCCAGAACCTATCTATCTCTGTCTTAAAGACACTCAGTGATTTGGCCTCCACTGCCTTCTGTGGCAATGAGTTCCACAGATTCACCCCCCTCTGGCTGAAGAAATTCCTCCTCATCTCTGTTTTAAAGGATCGTCCCTTCAGTCTGAGGCTGTCCTCTGGTTCTAGTTTCTCCTACAAGTGGAAACATCCTCTCCACGTCCACTCTATCCGGGCCTCGCAGTATCCTGTAAGTTTCAATAAGATCCCCCCTCATCCTTCTAAACTCCAACGAGTACAGACCCGGAGTCCTCAACCGTTCCTCATACGACAAGCTCTTCATTCCAGGGATCATTCTTGTGAACCTCCTCTGGACCCTTTCCAAGGCCCCAGCACATCCTTCCTTAGATACGGGGCCCAAAACTGCTCACAATACTCCAAATGGGGTCTGACCAGAGCATCCTACAGCCTCAGAAGCACATTCCTGGTCTTGTATTCTCGCCCTCTCGACATGAAAGCTAACATTGCATTTGCCTTCCTAACTGCTGACTGAACCTGCACATTAACCTTAAGAGAATCGTGAACAAGGACTCCCAAGTCCCTTTGTGCTTCTGATTTCCGAAGCATTTCCCCATTTAGAAAATAGTCTATGCCGGGATTCCTCCTTCCAAAGTGCACAACCTCACACTTGTCCACATTGTATTCCATCTGCCACTTCATTGCCCGCTCTCCTAGCCTGTCCAAATCCTTCTGCAGCCCCCCTGCTTCCTCAATACCACCTGCCCCTCTACAGGGGCGAGATTCTCCGACCCCCCGCCGGGTTGGAGAATCGCTGGGGGCTGGCGTGAATCCCGCCCCCGCTGGTTGCTGAATTCTCCGGTACCGGAGATTCGGCGGGGGCGGGAATCGGGCCGCGCCGATTGGCGGGCCCCCCCCCGGCGATTCTCCGGCCCGAATGGGCCGAAGTCCCGCCGCTAAAGTGCCTGTCCCGCCGGCGTGGATTAAACCACGTCTCTTCCCGGCGGGACAAGGCGGCGCGGGTAGGCTCCGGGGTCCTGGGGGGGGCACGGGGCGATCTGGCCCCGGGGGGTGCCCCCGGGGTGGCGTGGCCCGCGATCGGGGCCCACCAATCCGCGGGCGGGCCTGTGCCGTGGGGGCACTCTTTCCCTTCCGCCTCCGCCGCGGTCTCCACCATGGCGGAGGCGGAAGAGACTCCCTCCACTGCGCATGCGCGGGAAACTGTCAGCGGCCGCTAACGCTCCCGCGCATGCGCCGCCCGGAGATGTCATTTCCGCGCCAGCTGGCGGGGCGGAAATTCGTCCGGCGCCGGCCTAGCCCCTCAAGGTGAGGGCTCGGCCCCCCAAGATGCGGAGAATTCCGCACCTTTGGGGCGACGCGATGCCCGACTGATTTGCGCCGTTTTGGGCGCCAGTTGGCGGACATCGCGCCGATACCGGAGAATTTCGCCCCAGATCTTTGTATCATCTGCAAACTTAGCAACACTGCCTCCCAAGGTCAAATACCTCCTCAACGGCCCGGCGCAAACTTAAGCAACGGTTACTCAGTTAACGTGACCGCTCGCCCCCCCGCTCCAACTCCGCCCCCCCGCCCCCCCCCCCCCCCCCCCCCCGCAACGCAAGACAGCGCAAATAC